>NC_056742.1:265641963-265941963 GCF_019279795.1 Protopterus annectens | reverse complement strand
GTGTCCCTCAAGACCAATCCCTCCTTTATGCCCAAGGTGGTATCCAGTGTGGCCCTTAATCAGTCCATTCATTTGCCAACCTTGTTTCCTAATCCACAGAACAAAGGGGAATGAATACTGCACTCCTTGGATGTGCACAGACAACTTAGATTTTACTTGGACAGGACTAAGCCTCTCAGGAAATCTGAACAGCTGCTGGTGGCATTTTGCTGCAGGGTCAGAGGGGAAGGCCATTTCAAAGCAAACCATTTCTAAGTCGATAGGCCATTGCATTCATTTCTGCTATAAGCACCATGGAAAACCTACCCCACAGGGGATAAGACCACATTCAACCAGGGCTGCATCTACCTCTCCGGCCTTTCTAAGAGGAGTCCCCACCAGAGACATCCTAGAAGCTGCTACCTGGAGTACCGTGCATACCTTCACCAAGCATTACCACTTGCCAGTTTTTTCTAAATCCAGAGCTGGCTTTGCCACTGCAGTCTTGCAGGGCCTTTTAGCTGGTCCAAATGCTATGTAATTGCCTCCTCCCATCCTTAGCTTTGGGAATCTACCCAAATGTGATGACTGCAACAGTGAAACTCGAAGAATATAGTACAGTTGTGTACACTTACCATAAATGTAGATGTTTGAGTGCAGTCCTGGTTACCCTCCCTCCAGCCCCCTGACTTCTATTGACTATACCTCTGTTCTTGTTTACTATGCTTAAAGCTTTTTGGTGTATTTGTTTTTTTGTTGGAGGTGTAACCTTGTTCATAGGTAGGTACTAGGCTATCGGCCCTGGGTCCTATACAAGCCCAGCCAAAAAGGTACCCTGGCATTTGCCACCCAAGAAAATTATTTTCCTGTGCCACTGTCGAGCAGAGCCACAGAGGTGATCCCCGGGGTGAATTTCCTATTTCCCATCCAGTCATCAAGATTTTTCTTGAAGAGTGCTAATGAGGAGCTTTGTTTGATATCTATAGGTAGTTTATTCCAGAGTATGGGAAGTCTCTGGGACAGGAATCTATCCCTTCGGCATGTTCTGTTTAATGTGGTGACAAGGTTTAGGTCCCTAGAGCGTGTAGCTCGGAGGGATTGGGATTTCTTTAAGTGGAGCATGTCCAACAGCTCTGGGTTTGACATAGCGTTGTATGTTAGGCAAAGATCACCTCTGAGTAGGTGATATGCGACGGAGTAAAGCTGGAGTTTTTTGAGACAGTCTGCGTAGGGCATCTGTTTGAGGCCGGTAATCTTCTTTGTGAGGTATTTCTGCGGCCTTTCCAGTTGTTGTAGATGTCTTGTGAGGTGGATACCAAAAGGGGCATTGTACTCTATAATGGGTCTAATGAGTGATGAGTAGAGGGGAACAATGACCTCTTTTTTTTCTGGATGAGAAACCTTTTGTGATGGTGTGCCACGTAGAAGGATTTCCTGACTACTGTGGCGATGTGATTATCAAAGGAGAGACTACTGTCCACCTGTGTCCCAAGGTCTCTTATCACACTTTCAGTGTTAAGTATACTACTGCCTATGTTGTAGTTCATGGGTACAGAGTTTTTACCAAAGGGGATGACAGTGCACTTTTTGGCATTGAGCTTGAGGGCCATGGCTTTGACACCAGGCATCTGTCTCAGTGAGGCCCTTTTGTAGGATGTCCACATCGTTAGGAGTTTAGATTATAGCTCCTAGTTTGCAGTCATCTGCGAACTTCGTTAGCCAAAGACCTTCTGTGTTAGCCTGTACTTCAGAGAAGTAGATACCAAACAGGAGAGGACGCATGACTGAACCCTGTGGTACTCCACTTGTCACTGGTCTGAAGTCGGATTTGGAGTCTGCTACTTTCACAGTGTGGGTTCTGTCAGTGAGCCAGTTGGCAACCCATCTTGTGACATAGGGATTTATACCTAGTTTAGTGAGTTTATCTATAATTCCAGAGTGGGGGATGGTGTCAAAAGCCTTGTCAAGATCTAGATAGGCTGTGTGAACCACCTTACACTTGTCTATGGCTTTGGTGACTGCTTCAAAGAAGTCCATCAGGTTTAGGAGACACGATCTGCCTTTTACAAACCCGAACTGAGTGGGATCCAGAGTTTGGAGATTACCAATATCTTTGTTTATAAGTTCCATGATGATACGTTCCATGGCCTTGCAGACCAGGCTCATCAGGCTAATGGGGCGGAAGTTCCCGGGGTCCGTGGTGGCTCTCCCCTTGTGGAGTGGGATAACCGTTGCTGTGCACCATTCAGCAGGCAGAAAGCCTGCTTCCCATTATGGGGGAACCTGACATCTGGGGCAAGAAAAACTGATGTAATGGCATCGGCTGCATGCTTTAAAACCCTGACTACCTGACGTCATGGAAGATGAGACGGCAACTGACACAGGACCCAAAACTTTGATAATCGGGCTGACTGAGGGCTACCTGCAAGCAGATAACCCAAATGTGATGACTGCAGTGGTGAATACACTCGAACATCTACATTTATGGTAAGTGTACACAACTGTACTTTTTAGAGCTTTGACTAGAAGACTGTGGGGTGAAATGGGCACTAAACTTTTTGCACAGTCATCTTGGTCGGAATAGGAGTCTCTGTGAATTGATCCTGATCTATGTAGAGTATTTTTTAGTTTTCTGACATTAAGAAAGATTTATAATTATCTTTGCTTCTGAGGCCAACCTAAGTTCATGGGCTCCTTTAGTGGACTTGATAGTGTGCTTCATTTTTTTTTTTTTGTGTTTTTTTTTTTTTGTGTGTGTGCGCAATGTTTTTGATATTATCCTTGAGAAGATGGGTTTCTATAATTTAAGGAGTTTTTCTCTTGTACAGTTTATTTATGGTGGTGGACCCACCATGGTGGTTCATTTTTGGATTTCCCATGATACTTGCGTCTGTTAGGGACTGCTAGCTCTGTGCTTTTTTCTAAATGGGTATAGAATTCCTTAGTGTATTTTTCTGCTGTATTAAATCCTTAGGATGTGTAGTCATAAGTGAATTTTGATATTTTGTTACACGGAAGATTGATTTTGGAATATTTGTAATCCTTAAATTCATTGAGATTTGCTGTTGGAGCTTTTGGGAGTTTAAAGGAGAAGGTCGCAAGCTTATGATCAGACTTCACTGGGAAGGGAGATAACAGAAGGAGTAGTGCAAGGTGGTCATGTTTGTAATAATCAGTTCAAGAATGCTGAACCCACTAGTAGGTTTATTTATCAGCTCCTCTTGGGTATTTTTGTTTGTTTGCCAAGTGTAGGAATTTGGGGGCATATGTACTGGAGGGAAAGGTGTCCCAGTTTATTGAAGGCTGCTTAACCTCATCCAACATAAGGAAGTTTTTGCTAATAGGGAAATCAATTAGAACACTGAAGAATCTTACAGGGTCATCGGGAGACAAAGAAAGTGTTCTGTAAAAGAGGAGCAACTGATTTATCTAGCACCCTGTGCCGATCCCACAACTTGCACCCCACCCCCTGAAAAAAAAATTCTGCTTACTAACTTCAGACTACAGTAGGAAGCCAGTTGACTCTCACCAGAAGACTATGCTCTCACCAGAAGACTAAAAATAAAAAAAAAGTCTTTGGATTACTGTAGGAAGCTGATTGGCATCCTACAGTAATTCTGTCAATCCACAGCCACCATCTCAAGTGAAGAGTGAAAAAAAATTCTGAATTCAGGTACATTTCTGTACCTGCATTTTGGTACAGAAAAAAATGCGGAAGTATCTTCTTGATTGTACCTCCTAACACTGCGCCTGGGGAAATTGCTTCCTTCATCCCCCCCCCCCCCGCTATGCTTACTGTCCCTGTAATAAGCTGTTAGTTAATCCTACCTACAGCAATCCCGAATTCAAGCGAGTTCAGTTTGTGTGCCATTAAGAGTCTTACCTTGAGGTAATATGTTCAGTGACAAATATGGAGACTCCACTACAGTTGCCTTTGGGCCCAAAATCATAAAATGTGCACATTCCTGTATAGAGGGAGTACTGTTTTTACATTTAAACCAAGTCTTCGTAACTATGCAAACATGGATGTTTTCCAAATGTGTCCAAATGTATGAGTATTTCATGATCAGGCAATTTATTGTTTAGACTTCTGACATTAAGGAGAGCTGTCTTAATGGTGTGTGGGTGTTGGAAGAACCACCCAGTGATGCCAACAGTGGCTCTAGATGATGTAGTGTTGATGTTACACCCCAACTCCATGTGTAAAAAAGGGGTTGTGTGTGGATGGAGGGACAGTTGGATATTACATTAGGATGCCCATCAGCTGGACTCTAGAGGGCAGCAAATGCTTTAACAAGCATTCAAAAGCCCTGAAATATGAAGTGCAGGCCATCATTAGTGAAACATGCTAGACTGTTGAACATTTATGCCATGCTAACTTATACTAGATCCCCATGGAATGACTCCAGCCAGATATTTAATTATTGAAGCCAATTACCTTTTCTTTGTATCTAGGCAGCATTCAAGTTGAACAAACAATTATACCGAACAATAATGTCTTACCTGCATTTGTAACATGCCTGGAAAGTTCTAACATGTCTCTGAGTTCGGTGTCTTAAGTCATTCACTCCCACATACATCACTACCATATCTTAGTCATGTTTGTCAAGTGTTAGGGTTCTAAGGGCTCCTGAAAGTCAACTCACTGTAATCCTCTCCTTGTTCAGCCTTGGGAGTAAAGAATCAGTGTGCATGACAGTAGTCACCTGTCACTAAAACATATTTTGCTCCTTTGGTTGAAAGCAGTAGATATGGAGTGATTTTGCTCTGAGTGATTCTTCATGTGAGGTATCCATGAGTTGAATGAGTGGCCTGATCTTTGCAGAGACTTAATTGTCTTATTCTGTGAGGCTCTGGAAGTGATTATTTTACAATCTCTGCATAAGATATCACATAAGACATTTTGGTGCTATTAGAAGCATCAAGGTGAAGGTGTATGAAGCTCACAGGAAAGGTTATAGGTGAGAGGGAAATCTCCAGATTGTGTTTACACCTCTTACATATGTAATTATTAATATTTAGTAGAAGTCCATTATCTGTGAGCATAAGGCAGTTTGTGCAAAGTCTAAGAAGACCTAGTGCTCACAGGCAGGCTGACCTTTCATTTTGTCAAGTGCTCGAGTGTTTAGATGAATAAAGAAGATTAAGTCAAAGAGAAGGAACTTCCCAATTTGATCCTCTAGTGTTTACTAAAATGAGCATACAAGATGACAACAGGAGGAGGTACCAAAGCCAAACCTGTAGTAAGACGGGCAACTCAAAAGTTAAAAACCCTTTAATTTACAAGAGCAACACAGATTGGCATGATGGACACACTATATTCTGCCTCCAAGAAATGCATTGGGAGGACCATTGTATTTTTAATAGTTTAAAGGGTGAGTCTTTACAAATCAGTACTTAATTGATTGCTCACAACAGCCAATAAACAAAGATAGTAAGATAATTGTTTTCATATTATAATAAAGGGTGAACAATAACATATAACACTGGGTTTAAGAACACAACTGCAGTAGTGAGGTAGGATGAGAAAATTCTTAAACACTTAGCTCTGTAACTGACTGGTATGGAATTGCCTTGCAAACACAAGTCCTAAATGAGCTGGACTATTACCACATAAGAAAATGTCTGGGTTTGATACCTTCAAGTAAACTACTTAAATAGCAAAATGGAGATAAGCATGTTTTAGTAATTCCAGTAAATAAATTACCTTAGCTAAAGCAGTTAAACCAATTAAGATATTAATTTTTTTCTTCTCTGTTGCTAGTTACAGCAAGACTAAAGCACTGTGTATTGTCTGCCTTTCAGACATTAATGGCATAAATAGGACACTGCAAACCACACAACTAGTACTACAAGTGCAATTAATACCACAAAATGATCAGTGCTATTGCAGTTGAGTTAAGCCATCTCCCTTTTAAGGAGTTGTTAAAGATTACCATATACGTGGCCTGGAAATGCATATTCTGCTCTTGTGACTCTATTTCTGTCCAGTTTCTTGACCTGTCTGGAGGATGAGGCCCTTTTTCTGGATTCAGGGAAGAGTTGGTTGAGATCCTGTTTGTGGCATCCATAGTGGGGTATCATGTGGCTTGCTGCATTTTTGTGTCGATGCTAAGGTCAAGGGAGCATACTAGGGCATATGTGTGCATAAGATATGCTAGAATAAGAACAGATATTCCATCCTCAATGCCCCTTTCTTTGGGGAGATTACAATCAGCCGGTCTTCTTAGGATCTGAAGGAACATCATCAGAACCCCTTTTTCCCATTTTCTGCATGGGGTCAGGGTGTTATCAACAGTCACCACATTTCTCAATTCAGAGTCACTCTCTTACTTTCTTAGACAGTGATGCTTGACTGTCACAGGTATTATCTTATACACTGCATTCATCTCTTGGGTGGATGTCGTCATTTTATCTTGATTCCTTCATGTTTCTCCCAGATTTTCCTTACCAGATTGTCTTCTGATTTCCTGCACGTGTGACCAAGGAGGATGACTTCTTGAAAAGGAAGTAATCACTTATCACTGTACTGGGCCAAACCATACTCTGAATCATATTCCTTGTCTTTTAGGCTTAGCCACCCCCAAAAGAAAAAAATGCAGTCACTTTTCAGAGTTTACCTTAGCTTGTAGGGCTATCTCAAAAACTTTTTTGTACTCAGTGGTGTCATACCTGACCTTGTCTTTGTGCTTTTAGGTTCCCACCCAGAAAAAGCTTCAGTCAGAGACCTGCCCATATCTGCAGAACTTTAGTGGCAGGGCCACATTGTGCCTAACAGAGTTTCTGTTGTCATTCATTTTTGGGTCCAAAGGTAACGGACTGTTTCATTATCATACAAGTGCTTATCAGCTTTGAACATATTTGTCAGTTTCCAGGTGGTGACTGTCTATAGGTTCCATGTTTCTTCTATCTCAGGGAACTTAACTATGTAGCCAGATAGGATGGATGCTTGTTTCTGGCACATCGTAATCTGGGCTGCACATTTTTTCAGTTCATTGTGGATGGGCTCATCTTTCAATACAGAGTGCTACCATTTGCGCTTTCCTTTGCAGCCAAGGTGTTAGAGGTGGTAGCCATAATGGCAAAGGCCTTGCATGAAAAGGAACTCCATATGATGTTCATCATACTATACACTGTTGCAGACATTATTGGGATGTCATGCCTGCAGGTAGCCTGACTGGCTTTTCTGATTTCCAGAGCTTTATTTCCCCGTGCCAGGCTTTACTCATCTTCTTCCTACTGCCACCTAAGGACTTTAGTTTTTCCCACAACAACTCTGGAGATGATGAGGTGCTTTCACAGCCCTTATCTTCAGATTCTGCATTTGCAGAGGCCTCTGGCATGACCACTTTGCAGGCTGCCACATTGTCGGTTGCATGCATAACCTCCAGAACTGGTGACACAGATGCCCCTTCTTGTGTCCCGGGGGCCTCCGTTTCAAAGGTTTTTATTATTCATACTGAGGGTAAGGGAAGTGTTCTCGTTGCCTGTGTTAACAGTGAGGTTCCTGGCAACTGGATTTAAGTCTCTGTTGTCCAACCACAGTGTGAATCCTCTAAAACAGTTCTTTCTGAAGCTGAGACACAAAGCATCAAAAGCCAAACTAGTGCCCACCAGCTTTCCGGGAGGTGCCTCTCTACCATGTGCTTCCTAAGCTTCTTCCAGCAACTCTTCCAGTTGGCTCAAGGTTTTGTATCTTTGAAGTTAAAGCAGTCTTTTCAAAAGAAGTCTCACTGAAATAGGCTCTGCCATGGAACAGACTACTGTGAGGAAGAAATATTCCCACCCTTCTCCTGTTGTGTTCATCCAGTGGTTCTCTGGTTGTCCACTCTGTATGTTTGATCAGATAATTGCCTCCCACTACTGTTTCATTGTCTTTTATCAGTAAACACAAAAGTATCTTTTTGTTGAGGCATTCCACCTAAATTAATTTACCTCTTCATTGTATACCATAGACCCAGTATATTGAGTACCCAGAGTTAAATGCAGGTGTAACCAATTATTCTCAGAAAATTTCACTCAGTTGATCCCACTTGTTGTAGTAAATAAGCTGGTTATATATAGTGTATCCTGAACCATCACTGCTTTGCAGTGATTTTGGATCTATACTCTGTTGATATCTGTGCAATTAATAGATTTCTAATAAATAATAAGTAGCACTGCCTTTCGCCATGGATTTCCAGCCTGCTTTAACCTCATCCTTAGCCAGCCCACTAGCACTCGATTTTCTGAGACAGTGTAGTAACTGCCTCATGTTTATTAGAAATACATACTGGTTCCATTTTCTGGATATGCACTTTATTTTTTCTAAATTGGAGGCTAATTTCGTCAACCCACCCAGTGTCAGTAAATAGCACCACAATAATTTTACATTACCACAGCAACAAATCATGACTTTTGCTTATGTTGAGATAGTAAAGGAATATTTGCCTAAGTCTCCCAGGCTTCTTAGACATCCTGCTAGATTACGTTAGCTGTGCAGCAGAAATACTAAGACCATATCCACATCTGCCTCTACACCTGCTGTTAAGATCCAGTAAGCCTGCAGTATATCCCAGAAAACGACTTAATCATTGGTGACTCCATTGTAAGACATACTGGCATAACGCTTACTAGGTTGTCAAAGGACAGAATGTCATCTGCCTCTGTGGTACAAGGATTAGGGATGGCACTAGGGCCCTTAGCTCCCTGCACTATCCCAAATACAGTTATGACCTTGTAATTGTCCTTATGGGGGTGAATGGTTTTAACCTTTCCACCTTGTGGGAGATGCAGAGAGACATTGTTGAACTCTCTGCTCATGTCTTTCAAGAGGGAAAGCCCCAGGCATTGAGCAGAATTTTAGCATTGCCAGAAATAATGGAATTGGCTAGTAGACTGGTGTCAAGCTAGGGAGATCCCGTATGTCTGCATGGGATGAATTGGTCAGTAAACTCATCTACTTTGCCATGGATGGCCTGTATCTTTCACCCCTTGTGTTTTGTATACTTTCTAAAACATTTGCTACCCCACTGTGCCATTTTTTCAGTCCAAGTTCACCTGATGTTCATCTAGCTTAGCAAACTCCAGTCTGAGTAATTTCATTGTAGCACTGCTGAATGCCAGAAGCCTTAATAAAATCTCAGAACTTGAGGCCTTGCATAACCTTGAAGACATCAACATTTTGTAAACACAGAAACATAGTACCATTGCAGTGATGGCACTCATTATGTTCCAGGGTACACTGCTTGTCATGCATTTCAATCCACCAGCAAGTATTTATTTGTAACCTCATTGCTTTTCACTACATTTCTCCTAGACACTTTTCTATGGTGAGAATCAAACTCTACCTTTTGTCTTTGAGATAAACACGTTGACCATTAGACTGACCCTCAACTCAACTACCTGCATATAAAATGGCAAACATTTACTACCAACAAAAAATATGCCAGGAGATTTCTGGATTTTATAAATGTCAATACACTTGACCCAGGTATCCCTCTACACACTAAAGTTTTTTTCATATTATACGTTATATTGCATTACATTGTTATGTTATATTTTTATATTTTATATACATTTTTTTATGTTGTCAACACAGACATGTCTTCCACTTGTTGCCACTTCACTAGTCAAATTTGACCATATTGCTGTGATCTCTAGGAAAACCTGCCTTATGGTTCCTTATAACTCCTGTACTTTCAGGGATTACTTCAAAAACAATTATTTTTTTTACTATTTAATAATCCTTTTGGTGATCACTAGTATAGCTCCCAAGCGAACCTTCTACCAGAGACTGCTGCCTCCTCCTGTGAAGTTTACTTCCTTTTAGATGGATGCTTTGAAGCAACCATACCAATCTGGTTAAAGTGTAATAAAGGCAAGTTCAAAACTAAACGCATGTAGTGGAACTACCACAGTAGCACACACTATAAAAGAAAAAGCTTCTGGCTGTCACTGAAAGATGTCCACGTCCTCATTATAAAAGGGATTTATAAATGATTAGTCTGTCAAACTCGGCCATTAAGAAATTTAAAGCCAGCTATGAACTTAGGATTATAACTAATTCAAAAGAAAACCATAAGGCCTTCTTCATGTATATTATGAATATTAGTAATGATCTAGAATTGTGTACTGAACTTGTCTCTAAAGGTATCTCCTGTTATCTGTAATTGTGTACTGAATTTGTCTTTAAAGGTATCTCCTTTTATCCTAAGGGCATTGCTAAAATCCTTGTGGGCAAATCTCTTCCAACTTCTCTCCACTCACCCTCCCCTGTGTCTTCTCCATTCTCCTTTGATCAACTTGGACCAAGTTCTTTTTATATTTTCCAAAATTAACAGTACTACTTCCATGAGGACTGACAATATCTCTGGATCTTTGTGGAGAAGTGTAAATTCCCGCCTAGCAAAATTTGTCCATCAGCTCTTCAACCTGTCTCTCTACACTGGTTATGTCCCCCAGGGTATGGGGAATGTTAGTTGTGGTGCTCTTACAGAAGTATGGTCCCTCTAGTGACCCTGGGAATTAGTTTCATTAGTATTATTTACAGAGCTATGGGGCATATTATAACTAAACTAATAATAATGTAGATGACCTTCTATCCCTGGATATTTACCAGTTTGGCATTGCAAGAGACAGAGGTTGCCTGCTGAACCAGTTAAGTTGTTTGGAAAAAGTTGCAGAGACCACGGATAAGAAGCATATAGTTCACACAGCTTATCTGGACCTCAACAAGATTGATACTAACCCCCTGGCTGGAATTATTGACAAACTCTACCATCTCACCGTTAACCCATGCACAGTTTGTTGGATTGGTAAGTGGATATCTGACAGAACCCATATCATTAAGGTCAGGGATATTTACTCTAGACTGAAAAATATCACCAGTGGTATCCCACACGGCTCTGTCTTGGGCTTTCTTTGGAGTATAATTTGGTGACATAAAAGCCAATATCACGAGACTATGGCTAACAAGCTTTTCTAATGGCAGCTGAGGATGATTGTCATATCCTATTTTGATACTCAAATTCTCCAGTATAAGTTTCTTATAGACTCCTGATGGGCAATGCCTGCTTAGCCTTCTGTGCTATGAATGAACCAGCACTCTTTGACCTCAATAACCTGGATAAAACAGTAGGAAAGCAAGTTCCCATTCTGGAGACCTAAACCTTTAGAGCTACATCAGGAACACCAGATGGCACAGCAGATACCTAACTTAAGCATACCCCCATTTCTGGAATAGGCTGCCATTGTATATCAAGCTTCCCTAAAAAACCTGTAAAACCAGTTTGGGTGATCACAAGTTTTCAGCGGGGATATGTAGAGAAAGTCTACATAATGGAAGACATTGTTAGTTTCCCAGCAGTTAATGGGTAATGTGGCTGAGTCTCTTAGTGGTCTGTTTTAGCTGTAAACTTAGCAAGAGCCTATGGGCCTGTAAAAGAAGTTAATACCCAAGGAGTTCATCAGTGTGATAAGCTTCATGACTTCTCACATTGTGATGTTACCTCTGGCATGCTTACATATGAAGAAACTGCAGTGGTACCTCACGAACAACCAATTGGTATCAACACCCTATTTCTGGAAAAAGCATTCACCTCCTCTCATGTGTTAATGAAACAGATCTCATAGTAAGAAGTGCATTTCTGAGCACCCCAGGGAAAAATGGCAAACACAGACATCTCCAATCTAGCCATGAGAGTTCATGTGAGATCATACCAAATTCAGTGAAGTTGGAACCAGAATATGCAAAATAAGCAATTATATGTAAAGGAAATATTGGCAGTAATACTGACACTGAAAGCAGGCAGTCAGATATGGTTGAACCGGTCCTCTAAATACAGCACTGATGTGATACATAAACAAGCAGGGAGACAACCCACTCATATATACTATAAAGACTGGCAAGAATGGAAGACTGACTCCGACGCAGCCCACATCCTTTTCTGAGAAAATGTATTGGCGGGCTGGCTGAGTAGATTAGACACAGACCCCCACATAAATGGATGTTAAACAGGGTTGTTTTCCTGGCTTGGATTAGGATGTGGAGTATGTCATAAACGGACCTTTTTTGCCTCATCTTTGAACAGGCAATCAAAGAAGTTTTGCCAAGCAAACAACCCTAGAAGGCTGAAAGATAGATGCATTTTCTGTCTCTCTCTCTGTCACTTACATTGGCAGGTGTGTTTCTTATTGCTCTTTCTCCTGTAACCTAATCCCAAAGGTATTGCTTAAAATCCACGAGGAGAAGCCAAAAGCTGTTGTGATTAACACCCTTTTGGCCCAGGCAACATTGGTTCTCTCTCCTGCACAGTTTAACAAGGGATAAGTGGAAAGTACTTTTTCATTGTGTGAACCTTTTCACTCGAAACAAATTGTTCCTTTTGCTCCTCATCCTGGACATTCTAAGACTAACCACTTGGATGGTTTCATTGTTATCCCATCTAGGCACATTATTCTGAGAATATGCTAAACATTATGTGGGAGGCTAGGAAACCAAAACCCAGGAAATCTTACTAAGCTAAGTGTACAATATTCATAGGTTTGATAGGAAAAATAAACACAGAGAGGGCGTAGCCATAATTTTTAAAAATCTAAAATTAGAACGCATTCAACCAAGCCTCCCAGGATTCAGTAACACTGAAATATTATTTGGCAAACTTGAACTAAACCCCCATACATTCCTTACAGTAATAGGCGTCAGTATTCCTCCTGGCAATAACATTGCATTAATTGAAGAAATTCTCCATTACTTATCCTTTTATTATCCACAAGAAACCATAGTAATGGGTGACTTTAACAGCGACTGGTTCACCTGCAACTCTGAGAATCCCACTAGTTTCCTTAACCTGTTTGACTTTGCCCAGGTTATTCACTCAGCCACCAGAGTAGACAAAGCCACTAAAAAACAATCTATTCTACATTGGATCCTAACAAATAAACCACCTCACACCTTCCAGTCAGGCTGCCTCCCTGACAGCATTAGTGGCCACCTCCCAACATATCTTCTTAGACGTCTTCATCCTCCAAGAACACTTCCTGCCGTCAAATTCATAACAAAAAAGAAACTTTTGAAGACTCAAACTTTTATCTGTAGCTTGCGTAATTGCAGCTGGATGCCCCTTAAACACTACCCTTATCCACTGCAGTGGATTACTTTAATTCCACTTTCCTTGACATTAACAAACTAGCCCCCTTCAGAACCATAAAAGTGAAATCTAGCCCCCTTCAGAACCATAAGAGTGAAATCTAACTATGCTCCGTGGCTAACTAAAGACACAAAAGGCCAATTTAAATTAAAGAGATAATGCCACGAAAATTTTGATCCTCCATTAAAAAACTCCTTCAGCTTACCAACCAACACCAACCACATCATCCTTTAGCAATAATGAAAGCATAGCCTCTCAATTCAACACATTTTTACACACTCCATTCTTTCACTCTCGAAGATCTACTGCAGTATTCCTCCAACTGTCCCATTTCCAACCAATGACTCCTTCAAGCCTATCCAAATCAACACAATAAAGAAAATACTTAAACTTAAAACTATAACCCTTCCTGTTGACAAATTACCTACTTAATTCCTTAAAATAGCGCAGATGCCATCTCTTTCCCAACTTCTATTCTCATTGCACATTATTGGAAAACTACATCCCAGTACTTTGGAAGATACCTTACATCATCCCACTGTGCAAGGGAGGGAACTCTGCTAAGCTGTCCAACTTACAGCCCCATAGTAATTTTATCCCCACTAGCCAAAGTCCTAGAAAAATTTATTCATACTCAGATTATGAACTGACTTCTGTCTAACAATCTTCTGTCCAGCACTCAGCATGGTTTTCGCTCGAATGACAGTACCACAACTGCTCTCCTAAGTTTCACTGACACTGTCAACCAATACAGAAATGAAGGCTAACTAGTATCCTCCAGCTTCTTGGACCTATCAAAAGCTTTTGAACACAGTCTCCCACCACAAACTCCTCACAGAACTCTCCACACTAAAACTCAGTCATTCATCTCTTGCCTGGTTCCACAGTTATCTAACCAGCCATCAGCAAGCTGTTAAATGGCAGCAAGATCTCTCATCTCATTTGCTTGGCACTATCGGGGTACCTCAGGGCTCAATTCTTGGTCATCTGCTTTTCAGTATTTTCACCAACAAACTTCATACTGCCATACATCTTGCCAACGTTGTTCAGTATGGTAACGACTCTACATTAATCTGTTCTGGTCACAAACTACAACAACTCAAAGTAAAATCACAACAGTCCTTCTCGCTGTACAATCCTGGTTAAGTAATGCTCAACTTATTCTTAATCCTAGTAAAACTAAAATTATATAAACCAAGCAGTACAAATCATTGGTGGAAAAACCATCAACTAATAACAAAAATTCCACTGAAAGCTCGAAGGACGCACACAAACCAAGAAATTAGCATGTAAAACTTTTAATGTCCGCTTTCATCCACAGAGAGTCTTCTTCAGAATAAAAAACTGCTATTCATTTACAATAATATGTACACAACCCTAACCAATCACATAATCAATTCAATTTGCAATACATTGCAACATTAATTAATAAATACATTTAATAAAAATCATCACAATCAATATGATTAATATTATTAACTAGCTATTACAAAATCTTTAACTTTCTATTTTTTACAAGGCTGATAAGGGTGGAGTTTGGTAATTATGGACCAAAAAGAGTTATAAAAATATAGCTTCTTTTTTATATTGGTGTAGAGCTATATGTTTTTTTATCAGTAGAGAACCGTCTATTAAATGTCCTGTTTGGTATACCGAAGATCCATAAATTTCTAAACAATCCACCCTTTTAGACAATTGTCAGCACCCCATTATGTAACTGAAGGTATTTCTTTGTTCTTGGGTTATGTATTTAATCCATTAGTTAAAAAATTAGATTCCTACATTAGAGATTGATGGGATTTTTTGGATAAAATTCGGATGTTCAGTCAAAGTTATAAATTTAGTATAACAAAAAATATTTGTGTGACTATCTATATTTGTTCCCTTTTTACTTGCATTCCTCAGAAATTGAGCATTGAATACACCTCTCATTTTTTGAATATGTTTACTGATTTTAGCAAGCAGGAAGTTAATTTATATTGAGTTGTTAGATTTGCTGCTGAATAACAATTTTTTTTTATTCAATAAATTTATAAGCAATTTAAAGGGGTAGCCATAGAGTGAGCATTCGCACCACCCTTTGCTAGTTTTAGGCTGGTGGGAATACGAGATTTTCTCACTATTGGCTACCAGATATAAAGTAGTTTACTACAATAGGTTTGTAGACTGTTTGTATTTGATTTTAGAAGGGACTGAAAATTATATTATTGCCTTAATTGATTAGGTAAATGTCACTTATGATATTTTACAGTTTACTAACAAGGGAATGTGACTGAGTTTGCCTTTTTAGATGTATATTTGAGATGAAATATACTGTTAGATTAGGATTTTTAGAAAAATGCCTTCAGTAATAATCTTTTAAATTATCAGAGTAATCATCCAAGGTTTATTAAAAATAATATTCCTAGAGGGACCCTAATTAGAGCCTCTAGGATGACATCAAATGGTAAAAGAATTTGAAAAAGAGGTGTTGTATATAGTTTATTTAAGTTGAGGAGTTATGATGTCAATATTCTTCAAACAATAGCCGAAGAAATCAGACAAAAAAGAAACTAGTTTTTCCACCTGTTTTGATGGAAATTTTTCAGAAATTGGGTATGGAAAATCCATTTTGTTAAAAATACAGTTGTATGTAATATTGATATGACAGTTGATGGGTATAATTGTTCCATTATCAAAAATAATGGGAAGATCTTGGAGGGTAATATAGCGTTAGTTAAAAGTGTAGGGACGCAACCTAAATTTGTTTTTATAGGAATTCTTATAACTTAAAAATATATTAGAGTATGAGAATACTAGTTCTGATTATCAAGGACTGTTGTCCTTTAAACTAAAAGGAATGTATACGTGCGGCAATTGTTCTATTTGTCGGTTTATTGTGGAAGGACCTTTTTTGTTTTTAGAACATCTCAACTAGACTATTCCAATTTTAGGAATATTTAACTTTAAGTCTAAGGGAGTGGTGTATGTTAGTGTATGCAGTGGATGTAATGCCTATTACGTTGGCATGATCACTAGAACCTTGGATACTAGAATTAAAAAAACGTGTATGCAGTTAAAAATAAACATGATACAAATGCTCTATATAAACATTTTTTGAGTGTCCCAAGTCCCATAAGTTTTTGTTCACAGTAGTAGAACAGGTACCATTAGATAGGAGAGGTGGACTTTAAAAATAGGGTGGAACAAAGGGAAGCCCTCTGGCAATTACAGCTAGGGGCATATACCTATCCTGACTTGAATGGCTCTATTAATATTAAATGTTTTTATAAAAAATAGGTTAAAGATTTTGTAATAGTTAGTTAAAAATAATATTTGTATTGGTTGTGATGATTTTTATTAAATGTATTAATGTTTTAATTTACTGCAAATTGAATTGATTATGTGATTGGTTAGGGCTCTGTATATATTATTGTAACTGAATAGTAGTATTTTTATTCTGAGGAAGTCCCACTGTGGATGAAAGCAGAGATTAAAAGTTTTTACACGCTGATTTCTTGCTTGGTTTGTGTACGTCCTTCAAACGTTCAATGGACTTTTTGTTATTAAAACTAAAATTATGCTCTTTTTCCCCTGGTAAATCCATAGACTACTCATCATTGTTCCAAGTATACTCCTCCAACAAAACCTCAATATACACTGTATCTCAAACAAAATTGCGTGTTGTCCTCATCAACAGTAAAATGAAATTTGACATACACCTAGCTCAAACTAGCAGAAAGACAAATATAAAACTAAATTCACTTTAGAGAATCAAACCATTCCTAACTAGCAATACAAGACAGACAATTGCCAGAACCAATCTGCTTCCTACCCTACTGTATGCTTCCCCTATTCTCGCCATCTTAAAACAGATTTAATAAGCCTAGAAACATGCTACAGTAAAATAGCTAAATTTGCTACAAACTCCCCACATAGAACTCACCATTGCTCAGCCTTAAAACAACTTAACTAGTTACTACTACCCCTGTACCTCATATTCACCCAACTCATCACTGCCCGCAGACTAATACACCAATCAGATATATCTCCTGCTCTCCAACATCTGCTCCATCCCTACACCAGTACTAGAGCCCTCTGCTCCTCAAATAAATCCCTTCTAAACATCTCCATGTCCAACAGTAGCACCGGCAAATCTCTCTACTCTGGTTATATCTCCAAAATTTGGAACAATATCCATCTATTAAAACTACTACCAATCTGACTCCCTTCAAAACACTTGAGTCATCTGTGTAGTAACTGACTCTGCCCGTACTCTAGCACTTGCCAAGCCTTATGATCCTATTCCTCAGCATCCAGTAATTTCACCCACCCATTTTGCAGTCCTTCCATTTTATATCCATTAGATGTATTTTATACTTTAAAATATATTCTACTAATTATTAATTACTTTTCTCGAAATCCTCCTGTCCCACTGCCCTCCCCCTACACTGCCCACAGTTAATCTAGCCATAACTCTACTCTACCCACTTTCCGCTTCTACTAATACCCTTATTTCTCTCCTCTTCACCTTCATCCTACATAGCAGTCCTTAACCTTTCTTCTAACTGAAATTTTCTCTTTCCTCATCCTTCTTGACTGACTTTTTCTCTACAGTGAACTGCTTCTTAACCTTTGCTCTAGACTTCTATACTAGAAATTGCTTGTAAGTTTTGTACTGTGTTAATTTGCTTTGAACTACTGTATGTGTGTATTATTCCCTATCAGTCCATGTGAATTTGTATTATATAAAACTTCAATGTAATGTTTATAATCTGTTAATTTTTCTTTGGAGCTTTTCTCCTCAGGCCTTCGCTGAAAACGGGATGTGACCCAGTTGGACTTTCCCAGTAAATAAATGTTAAATAAAATGTTCTCCCTCTGGTGCCTATCCAGAGACCAATGTTTCGTAGTTGGCAGTGGTCCTAGATTATTTATTTGCTTATTGACATTTGATTATTGGGAAAGTCCAACTGGGTTAGAAGCCCATTTTCAGCATATGAAACTTCTCTCTTATGATTCCTTAAAGCACATCTCTGCCATTTCAACCTTCTGACCATGGGCCATCCTATGTACTGTAAAAGTTCTGTGATACTGTTCTTAAAATGAATTTTGCATCCCAGACCTCCAAAAACAGAAATTGCACCAGCATGGGATCTCAACTGTCTCTTACAGAAACTAGCCTTAGTCCCTAACCCCAACCCCTGTACTTTTTATCCTGAAAGACAGTGTTCTTGTTGCAGAACCTTTTTTAATTTTCTGTTGTGACAGGATGTCCCTACACACCAACCTCTCTTATTGCCAAATTTGTGAGAAAGTTGTCCTTGAATTAAGCCACCTGTTTATCCTGTTCCTCAAATTAATGGCAGGAAACCCTCCTTCCTTTGATTATAGACAGTTGAGTTTACTTTCACAGGATTAAGAAGTTTAGAAAGACAGAACAGCTGTTTTTGTCCCTGGTGAAGGGTAAGGAGGAAAAACTAGTCGACAGACACTGTTGAAGTGTTTTGCTCAGTATATTTGTTATTGTTACTCTGCTTTGGGCAAAGCTGTTCCTGGATATGTCAAAATACCTTCTGTAAGAGCAACTGCAGCCATCTCAGCATTCGTCAGAGATTAGGAGCAGCAATCAGTCTGTCTTAGAAGTAGCCATCTGTAGGGGGTGCACACAAGAGGCCTGATGCAGTTAAGGTAATCCGGTAAGATTAGCCCAGGCATGTAAATGAAAGAGAGAAATGCAGGTCATAATTTATGAACTAGAGCACTTCTGCCAGCCACCATGCTGGTAGTTACAGACAATGCCTCATAATGTGATGCATCACAAAGTGAGAAGGCACTTTGCAGATTTGTCATGACAGTAGGATAGTTGGCCTGGAAGGGAGGACTGTACCTCCAAGCAGTCTACATATCCAAAGAGCAGAGTAGAGTAGATGGTCATCAGCTGGAAAAAATGTCTGCCTTGATCAGAAGGAGATGAACTTTGCCTTTTCTCTTTTTGCTTTTAGAAACGCCTATGAGTGGAAGTGCATATACAAGGCTTTGCTTCCAGAGTATGGAGAATGCGCACACTCCCCTTAAGGTGTGCGCTCATTCTCCATACGTGCGCACTGCCCTTAAGGTGTGTTGCATGGGAAACCAGAGTGGGATTTCCTTACTTGATGGATTGTCCTTGGAAGTGGGCAAGTTTATCCCTGGAATTCCCTACTTTATCACTGCAAACTTAAACACATCCCCATACAACTTGCTTTTTTGTTAGGTGTAATGCTACTCTGCTGTATTCTTCGAGTATGCGGACTGTTTGGACATGCACGCTTTCCTTCCAAGCTGGCTGCCTTGCGGTAATGACAAAAAAATATGTACAGGAACTAAGCTATTACCACAAGCAGGACAAAAGGCTTCAGGCAGTCGAAAAAGCGAGTCTAAGAGAATGGCTAGCTGCATCACCTTTTACTGTGATCCCGATGTGAAGTGGTACAGGCTCAGGTAAAGGCACCTTCAGTTAGGATAACCACCACTAAAGCATCCTTATTCAGGGATGTGTATTTTCGGAAATTCTGTGAGGTAGCCAGTTAAGCTTTGAATTTCTCACTGTGTGCAAGCCGTGTGAACTGGCAATACTCTTTAGAAGCAAGGCAGGTTTTGTCACTGCATTTCTTCTGTATTCTGTCTTCCTAGTTTGGGATAAGGCTTCTCCCTGGCTAGCTAGATAGTTGCTTTACCACTCTTAACATGAGAAATACTCTTCTCTCATCAGGCAAATAATTGAGTACAATGCCCTTTTTGGTATGTACTTTTCTAAGCACCTGCTGCAATTGGAGAAACCATAAAGGTTCCTCACAAGGAAAATCCAAGGTCTTCAGCATCTGTCCTATGTGGATCGTCTGAAATCGCCATTGCTTTATTCTGTTTCATACAGACTACTCGGAGGCAGTCTCTGACCCTGCTTTATTGGAAATGCTGCATATCCGCAAGTCAAATGCTACACAGGTTACTCACTCTAAAGACCTTAACCTGGTATGTGACATTAATACAACCTGCTGGAGGGACAAATTTGTCTCCTAAAAGTTACCACACCTTTGGAACAGACTCCTCCTTCGTGTGAAACAGTGCACCTCATTGACCCTTTTGTAACGCAATCTGGATGGTTGGATGGGTAACCATAAATTCACCCCGGGTGTTCCACCTGTGTCCCTCTTGGACACGGGTATTGGGTGCTGATTGGGGAAATAAGGGTAGAACTTGACTAGGCTTGTAAGGGCCCTAGGGTCATTAGCCTAGTAACTTGCTATGGTCCTGTGATAGCTCAGCTGATGCTGTAACAGTGTAGTTTTTCTAGCATTAGAACTACATCTGTCATTTGTCCACAAACGTTCTCAAAAAGTGTTAGGATGGAAAAATGTGAAATCGGAGAATTTTCACACACAAACTGAAGATGTAACAGTTTCCTTCCATTTGTAAATAAAAGTGCTTGCTAAATAAAATTTAAAGGTGACTGTCCACATGCCTAGAAAATTTTAGTGCCTAGTGTCATTTTTTTCAGACGTTCATAAACTCTGTCTGCAGTTGGTTTGCAGTTTGGTTTTTTTTTGTTTTTTTTGAAAATTTCTTATAGTTGAGGATAAGCATAGAACATTATTGAGAGATGCCGCTTGTGAAAGATAGAACACCTTTCACTATTGTTACAGAACAAGTCACCATTTAGCTGCGATCTGGTCCTGGGCAGAAATGTTGCTATGTAGTGCTCTCAGTGACCTATTGTTATGTATATGTATAGTGTTGCTGCTTAAACTGCTGAGGAGTTCAGAGTTTGAAAACAGATGACTTTTTTTAACTTACCACAGCTTCCATTGTCATTCAAAAGGTACTGCTTGGGGCAGTAATGGAGACTAGTAGTGAAACTCTGTTTTTTTTTTTCTTTTCCTCTGTCTTCCTGCAGAGATACGAAATTATATATGTGATGAATGTGGTCAGACATTTAAACAACGTAAGCATCTTTCAGTTCATCAAATGCGCCACTCAGGAGCAAAACCTCTACAGTAAGTGATTGTTTTTGATGCTCCCTTATACCCAATGGGTACTGTTTTTCTTGTATCTTATGTATCACCAGTTGCAGAGGGTGTCTGTTAGTTGATAAATAATGTTATATGAGCCTACCATTCTTAAATATGTTTGCTGATGTTTAAAGGGCTGGTGTAGACAGTTGCTAAAAAAATGTTTGCTTATACTTTAACTGGCTTAGTTGTGCTGGGTGGGTATGGCCCCTTTGTAGAATAAGTGCAGGGAGAAACTTCCCAAGACATTTAACACAGTTATAGACAAATACTGCTGTGGTGTTACAATTACTAAGATAGTTATTTGCAGAACAAATAATGTATTTGTATTAAATATAATTAGAATGCTTATAACTCAGAGAGACTTAGAAATTATCTTAAGAATTGCTGAAGGACATTTTTGAATCCATAAAACAAAAGTGGGTTAGTTCGCTACAGTGGAAATGATGTACTTTTTTTGCTGCACCCCTCCCCCCTATTGTACAGTCAGATCATTTCTGCCATTACACGCACCATCATTGGCATTATTTTCCAGATGTCTAAAATAAAATGGTGAGAACAATCAGGAAAAATCATTCCATGTGTAGCCTTAGCCTTCCAAAGTGACTCAAGAATGTTAAATATGCTTGTATAGGAAAAAAACTGGGAAGACAAGTGAAAGTGAAACTGAGAGGACTAATGTAAATAAAAGAGAAAAGAAACCGTCTGACAGCACATTATTTTCTTCAGTTTTTTCTTTGCTTCTTTCTTTTGTCAGCAACATTGGTAGTTGTTAGGCATCCAGTCCAGGAGACCCTGGAGGAGCCTTGCCAGCTGTTTAAATTGCTCTTACATTTAAAGTGCACTCTGTGGTTAGTGGCTGGTTTAGAGCCAAACTGTAGGAAAGTGGATGCTGAGGGAATTGAAACCAGAACCACAGGAAGCAGCTTAACAACTCATCCTCTTTGCTAACTTCCAGACTTTGTTATATAAATCCTTGAAAGTAATGCAAACACTTTCTGTCATTTTTAGTTGTATAGTTGGGGAGTAACTTAGGAAGAGTACATTTTGTTATATGGTTGGATAGGGATGTACTGCTGATTTGACACTCTCTTGTATCATGATCTGATGTCCACTTCATTCCATTCTCCTATGGGAATACGATTCCGACGCTCAGTACCAAACGTCCATGTTCTTTTAGCTCAAGACGCCTGACCCATAATGCCCTGTTCTCCCACAGTACATCAGATCTTTTTTGCCATGCTTACAGTTCGCATCGAGTTCCTTGGCTTGAGCTTCTCCATGAGTTTGGTGAGTGTTTTTGCTTGTTTCTTTCCTACCTGCCTCTTTCTATTTCATTAGTTTTTTCTAGCTAGTTTTCAGGTTTCTGCCATTAGGTTAAAATAAAAAAATCTTTTCTTTGCTTCGCTGTCTTTCCTCATGGCCGATCAGACGCCATTAGGCTTTAAGAAGTGCACTTCCTGTGGGTGGAAGATCCCCTTATTTGTGTGTACTGTCTGAGGCCTCATGATTTGGATGTCCCCTGTGAGATTTTCAGGGTTTTCCATCCCTAGGATCTGGTGGACAGGAGGAGTAAACCCATTTTAAAAGGGTTACTTCCTCCTTCTGCCACCTTGGGAATATCTTCTACATCAGGGGCTCAACCCCCTTCAAAAATGCCCAGAGAGTCCCAGGAGTCTAGTCTTCTGTGCAGTCTTCCTTGGAACCAACCAGGAAGAAGACAAAGCCTTCGGAGCAGACTCGCTCAACTTCCAACTCCTTGACTTCTGCCTGTCCTCTGCTTCATTCATCCTGTGTTGCTACGGGGCCCAGTGGAGCTCCCACAGCATTGGCTCCTACACTGTCTGCACCTGGGTCTTCCCTGCCAGTGCATACTAGGAGGTCTCCCTCCCATTCTCCATGGAGATCCTCCAGAACCCCTTCCACTACTTCCTCTGGGTTTTCCCAAAGTTTGTTCTGTAAAGATGTTGGTAAGCTCATGAGGCAATTTCCCAACACAGATCCAGATGGAGCGTGTGTCTGCCCCGTCCGCACCCGTGATGCTTTCCCCATTCCCGACTAGTGGCTTCTTCTCCATTTTTCGTCCCCTGGTTTCCTCGTGTTTCACTGTTGCAGTCATTAAATTTGGGTAATCCTGCTGGCAGTTTGCCCTCAGTCGGCCTGAATTTCAAAGTCTTGGGTCCTGGGTCGGCTGCTGTTGCCCCTTCCCTGACGTCAGGTTGTCAGGGGTATAAAAGAAGGAGCCAACATCATTTTCTTCAGTCTTTCTTGCCGCGCAGTGCCCGAAGCAGAAGCAGTTCGCAAGTGCCGGTTGGCTGACTCCTGAGATTTTCGTGTTCGAATTTCAGATCCGAAGTCTTCAATAAAGCTAAGTACCCAGTTGGGGAAACTTTTTTCTTGCTCCAGACCGATGTCAGAAAAAGTAAATAATTGTATTTCTTGTGGAAAGCAAATACCTCATAAGGACTTTCATTCTTACTGTATTCCTTGCCTAGTCCCTGATCACAACGTTTCTGGTTGTCGCTTTTGTGCTAGATTTAACCAACGCACTATTAAGCGTCGGTATGATTTTGCTTTAAACTATTTTGAACACTGGTTTAATTATCCGGAAATGTCGTCGGATAGCCATCCAACTACCGGAGTTCACAAAAAATGCAAAGAAATGGAGAGAGATAAACAACCGCGGCCCAAAACCGACGACAAAGCTTCTCCTAAGCCAGTCGCCGGTTCTCAGTGAGGCGCTTTCGCAGCCCCTGACGCCCGCTACTTTAGAGTCGCAGGCCACTACTGACTCCCACGTGGAGTCAGCCATGCCAGTGGAAACTCAAGGTACTGGAGCCTCGGATACTATTCCCTCAGATGGGTCCAGAGCCACTGAGCAGGGACCAGCTTCTGAGGGTGTATTCAGACCTGAACATTTTTATATTAAACCGACTTCAGCTTCAAAGGCAAAGACTAAAGCACCTTCTAAAGCAAAGAAACAAACTCAAGAGCCACGTGGACAGGCCTCTATGCCTAAAAAACAGATGGTCAAAATGGCCGAAGACTTGATTACCTTGATCAGGGGTTCCCATCCCCCTCCTGGTAAGAGGCCTATGCAAGAGACTGACTATGTATCTTCAGATCAGGTTTCTATTTCTTTTGATTCCTCTTCTGATCAGGAATATTCTCTTCCCCCATGAGGATTCTGATGCTGAAGAATCTATACCTTCAGCTTCTCCTCCAGAGGACTATTCTTTTGGGTAAACCTTGCATATCATGAGGGAGCATTTCCACTGGGAGAGCCAAGATTTTTCAGAATCTAAAAAGAGGCTCAGAGATTTCCTTTTACTTCCTCAACACAGGCCTCTAGCCATTCCACCTGTGTTAAACATTGTGGATGATGTGTTTTCGGAGTCTAGTCTTACCCCTGACTCCTTACCTCCAGCTCCTGTTAAGCCTGATAGATATTACAGGGTTCTTGACTCTCATAAATTCCTTTTTAAAAACCCTGCTGCAGACCCAGAGACTATTTCACAGGGTCCCAAAGGAGTTAAGGCTTCCTCTGCAAAAAACCCTCCCCCCCCCTGACAGAGATTCTAGGGCACTGGATAGATGGGGAAAAAAGGTTTACACATCTGCTAGCTTGGCTATGTTGTTGTTGCGTCTTTTGGCTTTTCCCGGTTAGGGGTCGCCACAGCGGAACTCCGGTCCGCTAATGGTTGGCAGTAGATTTTTACATGCCGAGTTGCCAGCCCTGATGCAAAATCTTCAACGAAGGTATGCCCATTCACGCATATCTCCACACAGAAGACACTCTAGCTGAGAATCGAACAGGACGTCTTACTGTGAGGCGACAACGCTACCGCAGCACCACCACCGCAGATCTGCTACCTTGGCTATAAGAGCCTTAAACTGTCAGTTTTATATGCACAAATATCAGCAACATGTCATGGCATTGCTTAAGCAGAAAATTATGTTAAACTCTGAATGTGCAGAAAAGAAGGAAATGCAGGATTTATTGCATGCAGCTGAACAAGTTGGAAAGCATACTTTGCAATGTGGTTTTGATTCTTTGGAGGCCTCCTGCAGGGCCGCAGTTACGGGTTCTGTAATTAGGAGGCATGGCTTGGTTAAAGGAACAAAATCTGCCTGATCATGTGAAAGTTAAATTATTAGATGCACCTTTACAGCATGATAATTTGTTTGGTGTTAAGGCAGAAGAGGTGTTAAAGAAAATGGACAAAGATAAATCTATGCAAACTGTCAAAGTTTTTTACAAGTACAGCCACCTAGGTTTAGTAGACACTGGCCTACAAAGAATTGGTCCTTTCCTGTGTCAGACAGACTTCAAAGGGGCAGATCCAGATGCCCTAGAGGCAGATCCCAGGCGCAAGGTTCTTACAGGTCAAAGCAATGGGGTGCGTCTACCTCCAAAGTTGGAGAAGACAAATCACAACCTTACAGGAAACAGTCCCAATGACTTCCCCCTTCCTGCACCAAGCACTTATCTCCTGGCAGCACCCTTAGGGGGAAAAATGGCACTTTTTTCTCAAAATTGGCACATTATAACCCAGGACAAGTGGGTTCTAAACGTAGTGTCACACGGCTACAAGTTCCATTTCCATACCCTGCCAAAGGCAAACAGCTGGCCAGATCTGCCAAAAAATCAATGGGCAGAGGCACAAAAACAATTCTCATCCCTCATGGACATGGGGGCCATACAACAAGTACCAGAGCAAGAGCAGGGACAAGGATTTTACTCAAGACTGTTCCTGGTACCCAGAAAGGACAAGGCCTGGAGACCAATACTGGACCTATCTATTCTGAACACATTCCTGGATATACCAAAATTCAAAATGTTAACTTTGTAGCAGCTTCTGCCCATGCTGGGCAAGAATGCTTGGCTTGTGACTTTAGAGCTAAAAGAGGCATTCCTGCATGTCCCAATCAGGCAGTCATGCAGAAGATACCTCAGATTCAAGGCTGGCTCAATGCATTACCAATTCTCTGCACTGCCCTTAGGCTTATCTACTGCGCCCAGGGTCTTTACAAAGTGCCTGGCACCAGTAATTGCATTCTGCAGACAAAGAGGAATACAAATATATCCTTACTTGGACGACTGTCTAATTCAAGCCGAGAACAAGGACATTCTTGTACAGCATCTGGCGTTTGTGAAAAGACTTCTAACATGCCTATGGTACACAGTCAACGAAAAGAAATCAAAACTAGTACCCTCTCAAGAGATAATATTCCTGGGTGCAAGCTTAAATACAACTACCCAGATGGCTTATCTCACGCTGGACAAACAAAGGCAACTGACTACCTATTTCAAGATGTTGGCAACACAGGCCCAGTTATCTGCAAGAAATATTCTGCAGGCTTTGGGCTTCATGGCATCCTGCATTCTATTAATTCCATATGCAAAACTGCATATGAGGGAAACTTCAGTGGTACCTAAAAAGTGTTTGGACTCGGCATTGCCACAGCCTGGAGGCATTGCCACAGCCTGGAGGCAATGATTACTCTCATTCCCTGCCTGCAACAGGAGTTTCAATGGTGGTCGAAGGCTTGTCACCAGAACAAGGGACAGCCATTCACATTACCCCCAGTCAGGCAGACACTAACAACGGATGCATCAGATTATGCCTGGGAGGCCCACGTGGCAGGAAGATGCATTCAGGGCACATGGTCCTCAAACCAAATGCATCTACATATCAATCAAAAAGAGATGCTAGCTGTTCAAAATGCCCTGACAGCCTTCAAGGACCTACTTCATCCTGGACAACTACTGATAAAGAAACCACAGGCTGCAGCAGAAGTATGATAAAACCACCAAATACGTTGAGAAAAACCACTTTATAAATAACAACAGCAAAGCTTTCGGGTAAAACCCTTCTTCAATACTATTACATACATTAAAAACAAACCAAACTGGTTTATATACAGGTCAAAGGAATCACATGACCAGCAGTCCAAAAGTCATGTGACCAAGCAAATAAAATACAAATCATAATAATACAAATTGAAAATATCTAACATCGTAACCTAGTGTGTTGTAGTTTAATAAGAACAGGTTTTAATGTAATCATATTATTCAAACCTGGAAAATGATCAGAACAAAACCTAAGAATCCATTCATACTCCTTTAGTTCAAGCAAATTGTTGTTATCTCCACCTCTGGTGGTAGGTTGCATAACATCTATGACTCTGAAACAAAACCTATGCTCTATGCCAAATCTGGCAATATGTTTATAAAGAGCATTACTGTCCACTGCTCTTCTAATCCACTGCTCTTCTAATCTCTGATCTATGTTCAATAATGCGTTCCTTCAATTTTCTAGTGGTCTTCCCCGCATAAAATGAGGGGCACTTGACACAAGTTGCCAGGTACACCACATTAGATGTAATACAGGTAGCTGACAAGCTAAAACTATAAACTCTACCACTAACAGGATGTTTAAATTTATCACTATTGTCAGCAATAATATCAGAACAGCATGAACAATTCAGACATCTATAGGTGCCTGACTTAATGGAAACAGTCCTATTTATAGGTCTTCTTAGGTCTTTATAGCATAGCAAGCTCTTCAAAGTCTTCATATTTCTATACGAAAAAAAGGGTCTATCACCCAAGACATCCTTAACCTCATTGGATGCCATCACTACAATCCAATTCCTCTGTATAATTTGCTTAACAAGATGTGTCCTTGCATTATAGCTAGTAATATACCTAATAAAGGGTCTACGACGTTCTGAAGTTATATGACTACACTCACCCTCAAGGAGAATCGGTCTCAACATTGTCTCCCTGTTAATTTCAGTTTTAGTTTTTAAATCTAATACTAGTTCCGGGTCATAACCACTAGCTAAAAAATCTTTAGACATTTCATCCAACTGCATACCAAAAAGAACATCATCAGTGTTCAACCTACTCGCCCTATTGAACTGTGAAGTCACAATACCTTTAAAAACATGTGGAGCATGCATACTATTATAATTGACATATCTCCCAGAATATACTTCTTTTTTATAAATACTAGTATGGACACATTCTTCTATCAGTTGTATTCTAACATCCAAAAACCCAATCACACTATCAGAAACATCCATCTTAAATTTTAAAAAATTTGTAGTAGTATTCTGATAGTAAATATATTCATTCAACTGCGATAACGAACCCTTCCAAACCATAAAACAATCATCGACAAAACGTTGATAAAAGCACACATTACTAATAAAAGGATTCTTTTCACCATATATATGGGTTTTCTCCCACTGGTATAGCACCAAATTTGCATGGGTATTGGCTACCGAAGTGCCCATAGCTACACCAGTAAGTTGCAAATACAAACGTTCATCAAATAGGAAAATATTGTTTTTCAAAACTATGTCCAAAAGAGAGCAAATGTTTTCAACATGTTTAACCACAAAAGAAGGTTGCGAAATCAGAAATTCTCTTATAGAATCAACACCATAGTCATTGGGTATTACAGTAAATAAAGATGCAGTGTCTAGTGTTACAAATAAATAATCACCCTGTCTAAAGGAGCCACCTGTACCATTGAACCAAGCACGTAATTTACAGAGAAAATCTGTTGTATCACGTAAAACAGTGGTACACTTCACCAAATAAGGTTGTAGTTGTGTCTGTAGGTAAATAGATATTGGCTCAGTAATCCAGCCCCCACCTGACACAATAGGTCTCATGGGGGGGGTCTAACATAGATTTATGAATCTTAGGCAAGCCATATAAACATGGAGTCACAGGACAAGAAACAGTAAAGAAATGAAACCATTCTAAACTAATATCACCATTGAGTTGCAAGTCCCAGCAAAACAGTCAGATCCTGCACAGCCAGCTCAGGACTTTAAACCTGGCAGCATGGCAGATAATGTAATCATACAAAGCACTCCTCTCAGTAAAGCTGTGATGGATGTCATTTTGGAAGCCAGAAGGCCTAGTACTAGAAAATGTTATGCTGGAAAATGGAAGAGATTCTATGCTTGGAACAAGGCACAAGGAACTGATACAGCTGTACCAAATATTCCTCAGATTTTGCAATACTTAACTGAGATGCTGGACAAAGGCCTATCTATTTCATCAATTAAAATTCATGCCTCTGCCATTTCGGCTCATTACAATACAGAGCCACCAATCTTTTCTCATCCTTTATTAAAGCAGTACCTCAGAGGAGCCAAAAATTTAAGGCCTCCAAGGAGATCACCAATACCTGCATGGGACCTCAACTATGTCTTGGAAAAATTAACCCTGCCTCCTTTTGAGCCAACTGATACTGCTGATATAAAGTTTTTGTCTTGGAAAACAGCTCTGCTCCTAGCAATAACTTCTGCAAGACGAGTTTCAGAGCTACAGGCACTCATGACTGTGGAACATTTTATCATGTTTTATCCAGACAGGGTTTCTCTGAGGACAAACCCGACATTTATGCCTAAAGTGGTGTCCATTGTGGCTCTTAACCAAACCATTCATCTGCCAACTTTTTATCCAAATCCACAGAACAAAGGGGAGAGAATTCTGCATTCCTTGGACGTACACAGACAGCTTAGATTCTACTTGGACAGAACCAAAGCTTTCAGGAAGACAGAGCAATTACTAGTGGCATATGCTGCAGGATCACAAGGAAAGGCTGTCTCAAAGCAGACTATTTCAAAGTGGATAGGCCACTGCATTTGTTTCTGCTATTTTCAACATGGCAAGCCAGTGCCTAAGGGCATTAGGCCACATTCAACCAGAGCTGCAGCTACTTCAGCAGCCTTTCTCAGGGGAGCACCAACCAAAGACATTTTAGAGGCTGCTACTTGGAGTTCAGTGCACACCTTTACAAAGCACTATCATCTGCCACTCTACTCTAAATCCAGGGCAGGCTTTGCCACTGCAGTTCTGCAGGGCCTCATAGCCGCTCCTAATACTGTTTAGCTCCAGCCTCCCAACCATAGCTTTGGGACTCTACCCAAATGTAATGACTGCAACAGTGAAACACGAAGAACATAGTACAGTTGTGTTCACTTACCATAAATGTAGATGATCGAGTGTATTCACTGTTGCAGTCCAGGTTACCCACCCGCCATCCCCCTTTTTTCTGCTAGAACTTATCTTTCCTTCTCTGATTTATACAACCTATGTGGTGTATTTGCTTGTCGATGAAGGTCAAGTTTATATTGGTGCATGCAATTTTATATATATATAAATTCTGGCTACCCTTTTAGGGGGCACCTGACATCTGGGGCAAGAAAAACTGAAGAAAATGGCGTTGGCTCCTTTTATACCCCTGACGACCTGACGTCAGGGAAGGGGCGACAGCAGCCGACTCAGGACCCAAGACTTTGGAAATGTTCATCGTGCATACAGCTGCAGTCATAACAGATGGGTTATCCTGCCGTCAGGCGGGTCCTCGGTCGGCCGAATTCCAAAGTCTAGGTCCGGCGTCGGTTGTCGTTGCTTCTTCCCTGACGTCAGTGTGGCAGGGGTATAAAAGAACCAGCCAACACCATTTTCTTCAGTCTTTCTTGCCGCGCGGTGCCCGAAGCAGAAGCAGTTCGCAAGTGCCAGTCGGCCAGCTCCTGAGATTTATGAAAATTTTTCAGCCGAAGTCTTCTTGAAAGCTAAGTACCCCGTTGGGGAAACTTTTCTTGCCTCAGACCGATGTCAGACAAAGTTAATAATTGCATTTCATGTGGGAAGCAAATACCGCATAAGGATTTCCATTCCTTCTGCATTCCTTGCTTAGGCCCAGACCATGACGTCTCGGCCTGTCGTTTTTGTGCTAGATTCAGCAAACGCACTATTAAGCGTCGGGCGGAGTTCGCCCAACACTATTTTGGTAAAAAATTGAATTACATTATGTCGTCGGATACTCCGACTCCAGTTTTGAGTAAAAGACGCAAAGATAAGGACCGACATAGGAGGTCCGCGACTTCTACCGACACCACACTGAAGCCGGCTACAGGTGCTCCGGTTCTCAGCGAGGCGCCTACGCAGCCCCTGAATACAGATGATGCTTCTTTAGCGGTGTCTTCTGTGCCCGAGGTCGCAGGCTCCTCGGCCCCCACTCCGACTACAGATACCGACGCCACTCTTGGCGGGGAAACTCAGAGTTTAGACAGGCCTGCCACCTCTCAAGGTGTCTTCAGGCCTTCCTCTTTTTTCCATTAAGGCTTTCACAAAATCTAAAGCAGCCATGAAAACTAAAAGACAAGCTCCACAGAGCCCCTCTCAAGGCCCCATGCTTAAAAAACAGATGCTCAAAATGGCTGAGGATTTGATTACTCTTATCAGGGGTTCTCAACCCCCCTTGGACAAAAGGCCCAGATTGGAGGAAGACTCCCCTTCCTCAGACCAAGCCTCTATTACCTCAGAACATTCTGAGGACCAGAAATATTCATATTCCCCTTTTGAAGATTCTGATGCTGAGGAGTCCATTCCCTCGGTCTCCCCCCCCTGAGGACTATTCTTTTGGGGAAACCTTACATACCTTGAGGGAACACTTTCACTGGCAAGGCCAAGATTACTCAGATTCCAAGAAAAGGCTCAGGGATTTTCTCTTGCTTCCTCAGCACAGGCCTCTGGCTATCCCTCCTGTCTTGGATATTTTAGATGATGTGTACACAGAAGCCAGCCTCAACCCAGATTCTTTACCTCCAGCTCTTGTTAAACCTGACAGGTACTACCGGGTTCCTGATTCACCCCAATTCCTATACAAAAGCCATGCTGCTGACCCAGAAACTATTTCACAGGGTCCCAAGGGAATTAAGGCCTCTACTGCCAAAAACCCATTACCTTCAGAGAGAGATTCCAGAGCTTTAGAAAGGTGGGGGAAAAAGGTATACACCTCGGCCACTTTAACCATAAGGGCTTTAAACTGTCAGTTCCATATGTTAAAGTATCAACAGTTTTTGTTATCTCAGTTGAAAAGCAAAATGGCACAACCTGAACAACCAGACTTAAAGGAGTTGCAGGATATGTTGCATAGTGCAGAGCAAGTGGGTAAACGTACCTTGCAATGTGGTTTTGATGCTTTAGAGGCCTCTTGTAGAGCTGCTGTTACAGGGTCTGTCATACGTAGACATGCTTGGCTCAAAGAGCAAACCTTACCAGATCATGTCAAAGCTAAATTACTAGATGCACCTCTTCAAAAAGATGTATTGTTTGGTGTTAAAGCTGAGGAGTTACTAAAGAAAATGGAGGAAAAGGCAAGATCAATGCAAACAGTGAAAGATTTCCTACAGGTACAACCTCCATGTTTCAGCAGAAACTGGCCTTCAAAAAATTGGTCCTTTCCATCCACGGACAGACCTCAAAGAGGTAGACACAGGCGCCCGAGGGGTAGAGGGAAATCTCAAGGATCATTTAGAGCCAGACAATGGCAAGCACCTACACCAAGAGGTGGAGAGGATAGATCGCAGTCATTCAGAAAGCAGACACAATGACTTTCCCCTTTGCATGCCAAGCAAACCTTTGATGGCAGCACCTTTAGGTGGAAAACTGGCATTATTTTCAAAAAATTGGCATACAGTCACAAAAGACAAATGGATCCTGGACATTATAGACAGAGGCTACAGATTCCACTTTCACACCCTTCCAAAAATGAGAGGCATGCCAAACCTGCCACAAAATCAAAGGGCAGAGGCACAAAAACAAATTTCAGCTCTCATGGACATGAAAGCTATTCAAAAGGTACCTGCAAAAGAACAAGGTCAAGGTTTTTATTCCAGACTATTCCTGGTACCAAGGAAGGACAAAGATTGGAGACCTATTTTGGACTTCTCCATCCTAAACACATATTTACTCGTACCAAAATTCAAGATGCTCACATTACAGCAGCTTCTTCCCATGCTAGGCAAGGAGTCTTGGCTGGTAACATTGGACCTCAAGGAGGCATACCTGCATGTCCCTATCAGACAAGATTGCAGAAGATACCTCAGATTTCTTGCAGGGTCAACCCATTATCAATTCTCTGCATTGACCTTTGGCTTATCTACTGCGCCCAGAGTGTTTACGAAATGCCTGGCATCAGTAATTGCCTTCTGCAGACTTCAAGGGATACAAATATACCCATATCTGGACGACTGCCTGATCCAAGTGGACAGCAAGCACATACTTCTGAAACACCTGGCGTTTGTAATAAAATTGTTGAACTTTCTGGGATACACAGTCAACAAAAAGAAATCAAAACTAATACCCTCTCAAGCAATAATTTTCCTGGGTGCCAGCTTGAATACAAACACCCAGATGGCCTACCTCACGCCAGAAAAGCAAGGGCAACTATCTCAATACTTCAGAAAAATGGCAACCTTCACCAGGCTGACTGCAAGGAAAGTCCTGCAGGCTCTGGGATTCATGGCATCTTGCATCCTGCTGATCCCATGTGCAAAGCTGCATATGAGGAAACTTCAATGGTACCTAAAAAACTTATGGTCTCAACACAGCCACAGTTTGGAAACAATTATACCACTCATTCCATGTCTTCAAAAGGAATTTCTGTGGTGTGCTCAAGCATGCCAAAGAAACATAGGTCTCCACTTCTGCATGCCTCAAGCAAATCAAATCATCACAACAGACGCCTCGGACTACGCCTGGGGGGCGCACATGGCAGATCAGTGCATTCAGGGCAAATGGTCCCAAAAGAGAAGCACCTACACATCAATCAAAAGGAAATGCTAGCAGTACAAAATGCTATTATGGCCTTCAAAGACCTACTGCATCCAGGCCAGCTATTGATAAGGACAGACAACACCACAGTGATGTGGTACATAAACAAACAGGGAGGAACTCATTCATACCCCCTGTGCAGACTAGCCATGTCCCTTTGGAACACGGCTCTGGAATTGCAAATCCAACTTCAAGCACAATTCCTGCCAGGGAAGGAAAACACGCTGGCAGACAACCTAAGCAGAAATATGACAGATCCACACGAATGGAAGTTGCATCCTCAAGTTTTCGCAAAGATAATTCAGGCATGGGGACAACCAGACATAGATCTCTTTGCTACCCACAGAATTTACCAACTGAAAAAATTTTGCTCAAGGACCTATCATCCACAGGCCTGGAAAGTGGATGCACTTTCTTTCAATTGGACAACATTGGCAGTCTATGCCTTTCCACCTCTTCCTCTGCTGCCCAAAGTTCTATTAAAAGCCAGAGCGGAGACGCCAAAGATGATTTTCATTGCTCCAGACTGGCCAAGACAACACTGGTATCCACTCCTGAGGAGCCTGACGCATTCCCCACCATGGATCCTGCCTCTAGTGCCTCTTCTGTTGACCCAGCACAACTTCAAAACTCTTCACAGTCAGCTGAAAACCCTCAATCTAGCCGCATGGAGGATTCCTTGATTTCCCAACAGACCCTCCTCTCCAAGGAGGTGCAGGATGTCATCTTGGAGGCCAGAAGACCTTCTACTAGAAAAGCCTACTCCGCCAAATGGAAACGTTTTTGTGCCTGGAATCAGAAAAAGGGCCAGAATCCTTGGGTACTAAATTTACATCAAATATTACAGTACCTAGCTGAGATGTTAAACGGTGGACTTTCCTTCTCCTCCATCAATATCCATGTTTCAGCCATGTCTGCACAATACAACACTGATCCTCCTTTATTCTCTCATCCTCTCTTAAGACAGTTCCTCAGAGGGGCTAAGAATATAAAACCCCCAAGGAAACTACCAGTACCTGCTTGGGACCTCAACTTCATTTTAGAAAAATTGACCCTGCCTCCATTTGAGCCAGCTGCTTCAACAGAACTGCAATATTTGTCATGGAAAACAGCCTTCCTTCTGGCTATCACCTCAACACGCAGGGTTTCGGAACTACAAGCCCTCATGGCTTTGCAACCTTTCATCATTTTCCATCAGGACAGAGTTTCCTTACGAACCAATCCTTCCTTTACGCCAAAGGTAGTATCCAGTGTAGCCTTGAATCAGACTATCCACTTACCTACCTTTTATCCTAACTCACAAAACAAAGGGGAAAGACTACTGCATTCCTTGGACATTCACAGCCAACTTTGTTATTATTTGGACAGGACAAGGCCATTCAGGAAATCAGAGCAACTCTTTGTGTCCTATGCTACAGCTGCTCAAGGAAAGGCTATTTCCAAACAGACAATCTCAAAATGGATAGCCCACTGCATACGCTTTTGTTACTCATTTCATGGAAAAACTGTACCTACAAGCATCGGATCTCACTCCACAAGGGCCATAGCTACCTCTACAGCTTTCCTCAGGGGGGTTCCTACCAAGGATATTTTGGAAGCAGCCACTTGGAGTTCTGTGCACACTTTCTCCAAGCACTATCACCTTCCACTATACTCTAAATCTAGAGCGGGCTTTGCCACAGCAGTCTTGCAGGGCATCCTTGCTCCTCCTAGTTCCACTTAGTGCCTGCCACCCCTTTTTAGCTTTGGGATTCTACCCATCTGTTATGACTGCAGCTGTATGCATGATGAACATAGTACAGTTTTGTACCTACCATAAATGTAGATGTTCGAGTGCTAATACAGCTGCAGTCCAGGTTTCCCTCCCTCCATCCCCTCTTGGGACAGGCCTTATGACAAACACCTCCTCATACAACCTGATTGGGGTATTCTTTTATGGTGTATTTGCTTGCAAACCACTGTTCTTTGATTATATTATATTGCATTATTGCATAAGTTTATGTTTTGCCTTCCTTCTGGGGACACCTGACATCTGGGGCAAGAAAAACTGAAGAAAATGGCGTCAGCTGGTTCGTTTATACCCCTGCCGCACTGACGTCAGGGAAGAAGCGACGACAACCGATGCCAGACCTAGACTTTGGAATTCGGCCGACCGAGGGCCCGCCTGACGGCAGGATAACCCATCTGTTATGACTGCAGCTGTATTAGCACTCGAACATCTACATTTATGGTAGGTACAAAACTGTACTTTCAGGCTGACTGAGGGCAACCTGCCAGCAGGATTACCCAAATGTAATGACTGCAACAGTGAATTCACTTGAACATCAACATTTATGGTAAGTGTACACAACTGTACTTTCCATTGGGTCCTGGTGCCGAGGTCCGATCCAGTAGACATCTCTTCTTCACCTCCAACATTCTCCCCGACTTGCTCGGCTCCAGCTGCTTCGGATCCAAGTGTGTCTCGGAGACATAGAGTTGAGGTCTATTCTGGGGGGGGGGGGGTGACCTAGACTCTGAAGCTGTCGGAGCAGACTCATCCCCTCGTAGCCTCGGCCTTTGACAGCTCGGCTCCAACTCCCCCCTCGGAGAGTGAGGGCCGTTCTCTCCAGGAAGCGTCTCCTCTTGTGGTTCTGGCTCCAGTGAGAACGCTCCAGTTGGTTCAGAGTCCTTCCACGTTCAAGGTTAAGGAGAGGGTCCTGTCCATTCTTAGGAGATCCTGGGCACTTTCCTCGACAGAACTTCTCCCATCTCATACTGGAACTGTGCCTGAGAGCTCTAAGCTGCCATGTGGACAGCTGGTCCCAGAAACCTCCACACATTCCCCTCAGTGGATCCCCAAACTTCATCCGACACCTCCCCGGAGCATCCCCCTGATGAGATCCCTTGAAAGAGACCGTGTAAGTGGAGACACATGGATTCCCTATTGAATCACTCACTACAGATACCGATTTTGAAGAAGACAAACTGTCTCCCAAATCACCACCCGGTGAGGTCTTGTTCAGAGACATCCTTGAAATCCTTTGCCAGAAGGGTGGTTGGTCTACCCAAAACCCTTCGTGGTGGAATTGGTACTATGGGAAGCTTTTGGGGCTGGCCCATCTACTACCTGGGTGCCACCTGGCTGACCCACTCATCCCGCTGGTGTCAACGAGAGCCTGAAAGGAGCCAGATACATTGGAGCCAATTCCCAAATGTGCCAACAAAATTTTGAGTGCTCCGGCTGACCAAGCTTTTTGGACTAAAGGACTCCCCATAGATGCCATGGTTGTGGTGGCAGCCACCAAGAAGGAGCTGGCTCAGGAAAGCTCTTCTGTCCTCCCCCAAATAGAGAACCTGGGAGTTGGACAGATTTGGCAAAAGTCTACACCTCATCTACCTTCACTTCGGGCATTGAACTACTTGTCACATTTTACCCGACTACAAAAGGACTTGGTCAAGGAACTTTGTAGCTCGGTCCAAAGGTCCATGCCTACCAAGGAATGGGAATCTTTTTCCTCTAGGCTGGCCACCCTACACTCCTTAGCCAATGCATCCATGCGGCTTCTCTCATCCTGTGTGAAGGGTACCTTAAAGGCAGCAGGTTCTGGCATCACCATGCAACGCCATGCCTGGATGAGGCTGTGCGATTTTTGCGGTGCCTTTCAAGCCATCCTTTATTAATGCCCCCTTTGATAGCTCCATCTTGTTTGGGCCCATGATATGTGACACTTTAACCCAGAGTGAGAAAAATGGTAAGACCCTGTCTGCCATCGGGATTTGTTTTTCTACTCCACAATGGACCTTCTCCAGGTACCAGAGTAGAAGTAAGAACACGTGGTTTTGGAAGCCTTTCCAAGATGCTCAAGGAGTTCCCACCCCCCCCACGAAGCAGAGGGGATATGGTCAGAATGGGAGATACTGCCTGCACAGCCGAAGGAGTCCTCAAAAATCAAGGGTAGCAGGAACCTGTCCAGGACAAGCCTTTCCAGCGATCCTGAACTGTTGCCTGACTGCTCACCTTTGGAAGCAGTCAGCAGACATTTCTCCTTGCACCCAGAAGCCTGGGAGGCCATCACAAATGACAAATGGGCGCTAAGGATCATATCCGGAGGATAGTTCATTCCCTTTTCTGACATTTCCAAACAGAAATTTTACCTCCCCGATGTTCCACCCAGTCAGGGGGAGGACACGGCCCAGGAAGTAAGAAAGTTGCTTCGAAAAAGAGTCATCCAAGAGGTCCTCGTCCCCCGATCAAGTCAGATTGGGCATTTACTCCAGATTCTTTTTAGTACCAAAAAAAAACAGGGGACTTGTGACCTATCTTTGATATGTCCTCTCAGAACAAGTCGGCGAACCACACAAAGTTCTGAATGGTCATGAGACAGTCCATCTTACCTCTTCTAAAGATGGACGATTGGATATGCTCTATAGGCCTCAAGGATGCGTACTATCCTATCAAAATGGACAGGTGCTCCAGGCCTTTTCTGTATTTCAGGTTAGGAGTCAGTCACTACCAATTTTGATCTCACCACAGCCCCCAGGATGTTCACAAAATGCCTAGCAGTAGTTGCAGCTCATTTCCGGCTGTAAAGTTATCACATATTTCCATATCTGGATGACTGGCTCCTGACTGCCTCAACCAGGCATCTACCCCTTCAGGCCAGGGATTACTTCCACAGCTTAGCTTCAACCTTGGGAATAACAGTCAACTTACAGAAGTCACAATTAGACCCAGTACAAGCCATTGACTTTGTAGGGGTCTGTCTAGACTCTAGACACAAGAACGTTCTGTGCTTACCTTACAATGGATAGCTATCAAATCTAAAGTTTCATGTCAGCCAGATCTTGACTGCTTCAAAACCCCTCGCCTCTGTAGTTGTCAGAACATTAGGTTTCATGGCAGCAACCATAACTGTTCTTCCAATGGCACATTTCCAGCATGCAGATTCTTCAGTGGACCTTGGAAGTACAGTGGTTGCCTCTCAGGAATCCTTTGAACCTTCCCCATCAGCCTGCCTCATGTGTGCAAGGAGTCTCTACTTTGGTGGATTCATTCCCCGGAAATCACTCAAGGGCTCCCATTCGTTCTTCCCTTCACAGTCGCCACATTGACCACAGATATCTCCCAGTTGGGTGGGGGGGGCAGTGTCTGGGCCAGACAGTCCAAGGCATGTGGACGTCCCTGGAGACCAACTTGCATATCAGTGTTCTTGAGATGAGTGGTTCTTCTAGCGTTGCAGGAACTAGACAACTTATTTCCTCAGGGGACTATTGCAGTCCAGGACAATATGTCAGTGGTTTGATATATCAGCAAACAGGGAGGGACCAGGTCTTACCCACTCTGTCGAGAAGCAATGAGTGTGTGGCAGTGGGCGATTTCTTCCAACCACTTTCTGATAGCAGCGGACATTTTGGGGCAATCCGACATTTTAACTGACAAGCTCAGCCGAATTTTACTGATGCCTCTTGAGTAGTCCATGGCAGACATGATCTTCCAGAAATAGGGTCATCCTTGCTGCAGTCTCTTTGCATCCCCTTTCAACAACAAATGTAGCAGGTATTTTGCCTTGATCCCTCCTCAGGGACAGTCCCTCAAGGGGATGCTCTTGTTCATGCTTGGCCTTCTGGTCAACTCTATGCCTTTCCCCCTCTTCCATTGATTCCCAAGTTCCTAGAGAAAGCTCTCTGGTTGCGAAACAATGTAATCCTCATTGATGTTTTGTGGCCTTTACAAACCTGGTTCACCTTTCTTTGATCTCGCCCGGTTTTCCCTGCGATGAAGTTGGATCAGAGTCCAGATCTGCTCTCTCATCCATCTGGGCTTCCACATCCAAACATCCAGGGACTGAAATTAACCCCATGGTTTCTCCACGTCTAATGATGGCTAGATCTCCCAGGCTTTCTTCCCTGTTTGAGAAATATTGATTTCATCCCATAGGGCTTTCACAAGAAAAATTCACAAGAGTAAGTGGAAAAGGTTCTCTTTTTTTTTTTTTTTGGCTGAACAAAAACAGATGCATCCTTTTACAGTCCTGGTTTCAGTCGTACTAGACTTTCTGGATTCCCTTTTCAAAGATGGTGCTAGCTGCTCTACTGTCAAAGTTCAACTAGCTGCTATTTCCAACTTTCACTTTGGTTTTAAGTCCTTATGTCTTACTTCTTCAAAACTGTGTAAAGCCTTTCTCTGTGGCACTTTTCTGCTCTGACCACCAGTCAAAGATCCTACTCCCCCTGGGATCTTACTGTGATTCTGCAAGATTTAGTCCATCCCCCATTTGAACCCTCAGCCACTGTGGATCTGAAAATTCTTTCCTGGAAGACCCTGTTCCTAGTAGCCATTACTTCGGCCAGGAGAGTGTTTGAGCTCTAAGCCCTTTTTGCAAAATTTCTATATTTAATTTTCCATAAAGACCTTGTGTATTTAACCTTTCCTTATTACCCAAGGTGGCTAAAGAGAATGACATTAATCAGTCAGTCAGTCAGTCTCCCAGTCTTTTCTCCTGAGTATTAAAACACGGGAGTGTACACATTACATCTGCTTGATGTTCATAGGCATCTTCATTTTTATATCCATATCCATAGAACCAAGCCCTTCAGGTAGTGTGACAAGCTGTTTATTTCCATTTCAAATGCCAAGAAAGGTAAAGCAGTTACCAAAGTTACATTGGCGAGATGGTTGAAAGACTGTATTACATTTATTTATTCTTTCAAGGTAAGGGCTTATTATACAAGGTCCATGGCCACATCTCAGGCTTTTTGGTCTAGAGTTTCTATTGAGGACATTTGTGCTGCTGCTACCTGGTCAAACCCCACACTTTCGTTACCCATTACAAATTGGACATCATCTCCAGGAGTAGAAGTGCCTTTGGTTCTGCTGTACTCCATAATATCTTTCCTTGACGGCCATTCTGGATTGTGGTAGCTGGGGACTCTGTCCCACAGGTTAATGGAGTGATGCGGACAACATCAGATAAAGAAGTTAATGTTCTTACCATAACATTCCTTTTGCATTATCTATCTTCATTTCATTAACTTTCCCACCCCCCCTTCCCCATATCCAGTTTTTCGGGAAGCCTAGCAGAAGTTACAGGGAATCTTTATTCCTTTGTTTGAGTTCCTGATGTTCCTTACTTGTGTGAGATATGTACACATGTGGTCTGCATATTGTTTGTAGTATAGTTAATGCTTGATGGCCGTTATGTTCTTTTGGCAAACTTGAGCTGAGGTTGTGTGGGGGAGTGGGGCATTATGGGTAGGGAGGAGAAGCTGAAGTCAGGAGTCTTAAGCTAAAAGAAGGCGGCTGGTCAGTTCCGAGCATCAGAACCATGTTCCCATGGGTTAATGGTATGAAGGTGGACAACACAGATGGAACGTTATGGTAAAACTTTTTCACAGCTGTTAAGGCACTTTCAGAATAACTGGATAACCCTGGTTTCCTTACAGCTCACTTGCATTGTGAAGAGATTTCTTTATCATGCTTAGCTTCGTTGTGTTGTGATTTCAATGTAAAATGTGATCTGCATGACAGTTCTTGAAATACAAGAGGTGTTTTATGAGTATAGCTACAGAAAACCCTTGCAGTGGGCCAGTGTTAAGTCCTTATTGACGTGTTCTCCAGTTATTTTGCCATGTATTTCACAAGTCCTGCAAGATTTTTGTATTTGCAATTTACAGATGAATTTTAACTTTCCAATGTACATGCAGATAGCACTACACATCTTGCTTTTTGTTGAGTTAATACAAGATTGTTTTCTTTAGTTTTTATCTCAAGGTTATCTAAACTTACCTAGATGTAAGCTAGACTTGTCGAGTGTATTGAAAAGTAAACATGATTTGGTGAAGCATTTTTTTTAATTGCCGAGTACAGTAAGCCAGTATGTTTTGTTCTTTGTCTTGTAGGTGTGAAGTATGCGGTTTCCAATGCAGACAGAGGGCATCCCTTAAGTACCATATGACTAAACACAAAGCAGAGACAGAACTGGAGTTTGCTTGTGACCAGTGTGGCAAGCGTTTTGAGAAGGCCCATAACTTGAATGTACACATGTCTATGGTGCACCCCTTAACACAGAATGCAGATAAAGCTAAGTTGCCAGAAACTGAGCATATAAATCTTGTTGAAGATTTACCAGGAGCAGTGCTAGAACAGCTGATGTTACCGAAGCCAGCACCACATCAGGATCCCAGCTGAGGAGGTGGCCATGCTTTTTCATTTCATAGTTATTTGTTTTTGATGTATAAAACAGGCTGTCTAGATTCTACCGATTAAAATGTCTGTATGAGCAGCTTGGCACACATTCAAATGGATAAAGCTTTATCTGCTCTTCAGACAGCACAGAGCTTATCAGCATGCTGTTTTGGAAGTCGTGCACCACACCAGGCTTTTTGCCGTGCCACTCTATTGTCTTCAGTCTTGTCTATCTCTGGCATGTCAGAAACGTGCAAGACAGTCCGTTGCAAGCAGTGAACACCTTGAATGTAACAAAATTTACAGTGCTGTATTTTCACAAACAACTGCTTAAAATGCTGAGTTGCATTTCATAATTTGATAGAGCTGTTTGTGGACTTCGCAAATAAACAATGTGTTTTTATTCCTGCCCTTTTTAGTTTGTTTTACGCAGCACTCCACAGGGCATGCTCTTCTTCTGATACTTTGTATTTGTTGTAGATCTCTTTTAATGGCATGAGCTGCAGAATACAGGACTGTATGGATTTTGTGCACTGTTAGCATTGCAAAAAATCTAATTTTTTTCTGTGTGAGATGCACATCATTTGAAAAATGTTTCTAAATAAAACATTTTGGAAATGAACAGTATCAGAAATAGGAAGTGCAGTTGGTGTTGAGAGATAAAGCCCTGACTTGACTCGAGTTTGACTTGCAGCTCGGGCTGTTGATAGCACTTGTAGGGGAAGATGGGTGTATCCATCCTGTGGGTGGGAGGGTCAGAGCAGTGATACAAATTGCCAGAATGCCTTGAAGGAGGAATGGCATTGCACAGAGCATCCTTGTGGGTGGGCTTTCTGCTCACCAAGTTACCACTTGTTGTTAGCCTTCAAATAAAGTGTATATAGGAGCCTGCACTCAGTGTAGAAAACATTTGGTCCCCACAGTGATGCATGTAGCTTACTCCCCCACCTGAGGTTGAGTTTAGGACTGCAGACAACTCCCCTTACTTGCTGGGAAGCCAGGATGGGCACAGGCAGCCTGCATGTCTGCCAGTTTGATGGATCCGATGGACAGCCATTACCCATACCATATGGTGGACGTAGTTCCTCATATGGACAAACAAATAGGCTCTCTCATTGGCGTGGCATGATGGTTGGCAGGCAAGGAAAAAATTACTAAGAAAAAAAAATCCCAAATTTATTTAAAGCTGGCTGACTTCAGAGTTGTGCACTGTTATTTTGGCTTCACTGTATAGTTTCTCAGATCTCTGCTGAAGGTGTTTTTCCCCACCTCCCCCTATTTCTCTCTGTTTTAAGTTGGTATAACTTGTTTTACATCTTGTGTGTTATCTGACTATCTCAAGGATTACTTGCATGAAATTAGATCCTCTTAGTAACAGCCTGCATATCATTGCTGGAGCCTTCCTGTGTCCTGACAGAGTGCTCTTCAAACTATCTGGAGATATACAGAGCTAAGTATATTTTTTCTGGCACTTCAGAGTTGTGTACTGTTAATTGTTACTTGACTAATTTTATGTCATTGCTGGCTGACTTCAGAGTTGTGAACTGTTATTTTTGCTTCACTGTATAGTTTTTCAGATCTCTGTAGAAGGTGTTGTTTTTCCCCTACCCACCCTCCCTATTATTTTGAGGCTTTTGCAGTTGCCTGCCCCCACTGTAGATTTGATCTGGGACACTCCCCCCAGTCCCATCTCTTTACCTCATTCTATCTAATAGACTCAGTTCGCACTTGTTTTTAGTCATTTTTAATTTATTTGCATTTTTTTTAACTGTTTGGTCTAACATTGCTAAAAATTCAAGTGTGCTAGCTTGCACTGCATTTGAATTGTTTTTACTGCTGTTTTAGCTACTTTTCTGTATAAAAAACAAAATCTAAGCCCGTTTCCTACCTTTCCTGTAACTAGTGTAGTCCAGATTCAGATTTGCTGTATCCAGGACTGTATGTAAGCTTCTGAGCCCCCCAAGCTTTCTGTGTTGGAGGGAAGCCTTCTAGCTTATCAGTGGGAGTGGTAAGCACTAGGTAACCTATCTACCACACAAGGAGTGGTTCTGGCCCAGAAATTGTAGTTATTTGCCGTTTGGGCAATTTTTTCCATCTCTCTCAACTTTCTGATTTAAAAGCCCGCATGTGTACTGGTTTCCCCCCTTTCCTGTAACTAGTTTAGTCCAGATACATATTCTTAGTTTTAGCACTTGAATTTGCTTATTCATGATCAGCACTTGTTCAAAACTTGTTGTAAGCACTAAGTAAGCTACTAATTACTACAGCACTCAATCTTCCTCATTACCTAGACGAAAACAGTTTTGGTACTTACTTTCCTCACTTGCTTAGAGAAAAACAGCGCTTGTACTCACTTTCCTCACTTATCTAGAGGAAAATAGTTTTTTTATTTAGGCATGTCCAAGGGTCAGCTCCCAGTGTTCTCTCCTATCTATCTGATGAATCTGGGCATCTTGGGGCAATGTAGAAATTGCCTCATGTACACAGACAACCCTCTCCTCCTACCACCCAACACTACAACCTGTGAGAGAGGCACTTATCTAACTAAACTGGAGGTAAAGCTCTCTCCAACCAAGACTGAACTTGACAGTCAAGAGGAGAAGGTAAACACTTGCACCACACCACACTCATTACATAGTGTCACTAAGTCTACAACACCAGAATCCACACATAGAAACACAAAAACATTCACGGAGGCTCTCAGTAATAATTTGCTCATGCAACAGAGACCTCCAAAGCAGAAATGCAAGCAACCTCCACCCCCAACACAACCCAAATGACACATAGCCCGCACACTCAGTGTGCCACTCAACCACAGCCAATAAGGCAAAACAACATACCCAACACACTAGTCGTAGGTGACTCTATAGTCAGGCGCACTGATGTCCCACTCACCAGGCTAAACAAGGAGAAGGTTACTGTCAGCTAGGATCCGCCACAACTGCAGATATGACTCCGTCATTGTCCATGTTGGTGTGAACGACCTGAGAGCTACCTCCCTGGACTACATGAAAAGAGACATGGAAGAGCTCTCTGATCTTATAGCCCAGGCAGGTATGACCCTAGCCCTGAGTAGCATTCTTCCATCACCCAGAATGATACCGCAGTACAAGGACAAAATGATTGACTTCAACAATTGGCTAAGCTTCTGGTGTCATTCTAAAGGGATCCAGTATCTGTCTGCCTGTTTTTTGTGATCATTTGTGGAAAGAACAGTTATTCCTATATCTGCGTTTTGTCGATGATGTTTTCATCTTGTGGAAAGGAACAGAGGAAGAGCTGAGTCTATTTATAGACTATTTACACACCACCACTAGCTTTTTTAGATTCAGTGTCCAAACATCTAAAGAGGCCATAGACTTCTTAGACGTGTGTTTGATGCAAAATAGGGATGGTTTTTCATCCAAGTTGTTTAGGAAAGAGTGCTGGAGGAACACCATGACAGCATGCACCAAGTTGGGAGGATTTCGATCTACAATTTGAAGAGGAAATGAGCCATTTGGGTATGTGTTTCAACAATAGAGGCTACAATGGGAAAATGGTTACAGAGGTCATGGAAAAGAATAGAGTGCATAGACATACTAAATATAAGCCTTGGTTAAAAGCGAATAATACTTTACACAATAGAGTTATTGATACAAGTAGACCCAATCATCATAAGATGGCATTAACCTATGGGAGTGATGCGAAAGGGATATGTGACATTATACGGAAAAATTGGAACATCATAGTGAGTGATGAAAGCCTAAGGGATATGGTAGGTATTTATCCCCAGTTCATATATAAAAGGAATAAAAACCTGAAGGATATGTTGTGTAAGGAGAAGAAAGCATCAGGTAACTTGAGGATTATGGAAATGGTGGGAACTTTTGCTTGTGGGACCTGCAAAGCTTGTGGCCTTATCAAGAAAGGAGTAGAATTTCGACACCCCAACAATAACAAACTATATTCATTTAAGGGAAGGGCAACTTGTAGGACCACTAATTTGGTTTACATTGCGGAATGTTGTTTATGCCGTAGTTACTATGTTGGTAAGACCAATCAGATGTTGAAGGACAGGATCCTTCAACATATGTCCAACATTAGGAATGGTGATGCGTTGTATAGACATATTAAAGAGTTTCCTACTCATGGTTTTAAATTCAGGGTTATTGTGAATGTGAGTTTAAATAGTAGGGGGGGTGATATTAAATTAAACACTGAATTGGCTGAGTCCAAATGGATTCTGGAGTTAACAGCACACAGAAATCCAGGGCTAAATGATGTTGTCATTGAATGTGATTGGTTAGACTGTTTTTTAAAAATGAATTCAGGAAGTGATGTATTTATCTGATGAAGGGTACAACCCGAAAGCGCTCATCAAATCTTGGATTGTTTGGTTTTATGGAATAAAATCGTTTTTTATACAACAGCAGTATCCAGCTACGTTTTTTCCTTTTACTTTGGACTGTTTGACTCTTGTGTTTTGGATCATTCTAAAGGGATCCAGTATCTGTCTGCCTGGGATGACATGGCAGACAGACCACGAAGCTTTGCCAGAGATGGCCTGCACCTTTCACGCCTGGGATTCTGGATACTGGCTAAGGTTCTTGCCGGCCCTATAGTGCCTTTTTTAGGCAAGGTTCAAATGACAAATTCACCACCGTAACAGGAACAGGCAAGCAAAAACTGAGGGTGCTGCTACTCAGTGCTAGAAGTCTAAATCTCAAAATGCACTCACTCGAGGCACTCATTAAAATGGAGAACATCGATATCTGTGCAGTGACTGAGACCGGGTTCAAGGCTCCAGAGAGCACCCCTGCACTACCAGACTGTAACTCATACCACACCTTTCAGCCATGTAACCTGGACCGGAACACTAACGGTGGAGGTGTGTCCATATTCATTAAGGATATCCACACCTCCAGGCTAGTTGCTCAGTATAATGTATCCGAGGTTATTCAAGTGCAACTAACTCTGGTTAAAACTGCAATCCAAATTGTAGCTTGCTACAGAGCTCCCACCATGCCCCAGGATTCCCACTCCTCATTTCTTGATGTACTGGAAAATATTAGGGTTCAACCAGACACCCTAATAATGGGCAATTTCACCTACCCCACCATTAACTGGGAAAACTACTCATGTACCAACTCCTTCGCTCAACGCTTTCTGGAATTCATAAACTCCAATGCTCTGAATCAACTTATCCACACCCCCAACGGGGGCAACAGTATCCTAGATCTAGTCATTACCAACATGAGTGACCAGTGTTCCACACCTGAAGTCAATGCCTCATTGGTCCAATCCGACCATAAGCTGATCACCCTAGATATCCACATCCTGCCCCCATCCCCATTAAGGAAACCACGGTAAAAAAATTCTCCAAAGCCAACTTCATGCTTCTTAAGACAGAAGTGGTGAACTTCATGACACCCATGCAGATGAACAATGCAGTTACAACTACTGAATCCTACACAAATGCACTTTATAAGCACTTACACGAGTGCATGGATCGTGCTATCCCAAACAGAACCAAGATGCTATCCTCCAAAAAAAGGAAGCCAACATGGTGGTCCCCTGCCACAAACAAACTGTACAACAGAAGAAAGAAACTGTTGCAAAAGAGAGTAAAATCCCATGAGTGGAGGGGCTCCCTGGTCAGCCTCAGTAAGAAGCTGCAATCCCTGATAAAATCCTCCAAAGCTAGTTATGAAAACAAAATCGCCACTGATTCTAAAGACAACCACAAAGCATTCTATAGCTATGTCAAGAATCTCAATGACGACACTCAGATCTGCTTGTGAGTTACAGCACAATGGCACTAAATACACAGACCCAACTGATATTGCCAACATCTTGGCAGATAGGTTCAGTGCTAACTTTACCCCGTGTTACCCCCTAAAGGGCCCATCTCTCTATACTGGAAGAATGCCAAGTTCATGTAATCACGGCTGCACAGGTAAAAACCCCACTCTCCAAAGCCAAGAACACAGCATCCATGGTACCAGACAACATCCTAGGCTGCGTTCTACACGAACTACAGAACGGACTGGCATCCCACCTAAGTACCATGTTTAATCATAGCCTCACCTCAGGCTTTGTGCCTGCTGAATGGCGCACAGCGACGGTTATCCCACTCCACAAGGGGGGAGACACCACAGACCCCCGGAACTACCGCTCCATTAGCCTGACTAGCCTGGTCTGCAAGGCTGTGGAACGTATCATCATGGAACTTATAAACAAAGACATTGGTAATCTCCAAACTCTGGACCTCACCCAGTTCGGGTTTGTAAAAGGCAGATCATGTCTCCTAAACCCGATAGACTTCTTTGAAGCAGTCACCAAAGCCGTAGACGAGGGTAAGGTGGTTCACACAGCCTATCTAGATCTTGCCAAGGCTTTCGACACCATCCCCCACTCTGGAATTATAGATAAACTCACCAAACTAGGTATATAGCCCTATGTCACAAGATGGGTTGCCAACTGGCTCACTGACTGAACCCACACTGTGAAAGCAGCAGACTCCAAATCCGACTTCAGACCAGTGACAAGTGGAGTACCACAGGGTTCATTCCTGGGTCCTCTCCTGTTTGGTATCTGCTTCTCTGAAGTGCAGGCTAACACAGAAGGTCTTTGGCTAACGAAGTTCACAGATGACTGCAAACTAGGAGCCATACTCGAAACTCCTAACGATGTGGACATCCTACAAAAGGGCCTCATTGAGACAGATGCCTGGTGTCAAAGCCATGGCCTCAAGCTCATTGCCAAAAAGTGCATTGTCATCCCCTTTGGCAAAAACTCTGTATCCATGAATAGTATACTTAAAACCGAAAGTGTGATAAGAGACCTTGGGACACAGGTGGACAGTAGTCTCTCCTTTGATAATCACATCACCACAGTAGTCAGGAAATCCTATGTGGCACACCTCATCACAAAAGGTTTCTCATCCAGAAAAAGAGGTCATTGTTCCCCTCTACTCATCATTCATTAGACCCATTATAGAGTACAACGCCCCTTTTGGTATGTACGTCACAAGACTTCTACAACAACTGGAAAGGCTGCAGAAATACCTCACAATGAGGATTACCAGCCACAAACAGATGCCCTATGCAGACGGTCTCAAAAAACTCCAGCTTTACTCCATCACATATCGCCTACTCAGAGGTGATCTCTGCCTAACATACAAAACTATGTCAAACCCAGAGCTGTTGGACATGCTCAACTTAAAGAAATCCCAATCCCTCCGAGCTACACACTCTAGGGACCTAAACCTTGTCACCACAATAAACAGAACTTGCCGGAGGTAGATTCCTGTCCCAGAGACTTCCCATACTCTGGAATAAACTACCTATCTATATCAAACAAAGCTCCTCATTAGCACTCTTCAAGAAAAATCTTGATGATTGGATGGGAAATAGGAAATTCACCCCGGGGATCACTTCTGTGGCTCTTCTCGACAGTGACAAAGGAAAATTATTTTCTTGAGTGGCAAAAGCCAGGGTACCTTTTTGGCTAGGCTTGTATAGGCCCTGGGGCCGATAGCCTAGTACCTGTCTATGAACCTATGAACCTAAGTATGGCTTAAAATGGGTTTGAGTTACAAAACCACAGTAAGGGAGATAGAGCATTGAGTGCAAAATCTTTAAGGTTTTCATGTTAGTGTACCTAATGTTTGTTTTTATTTGCACTTGTTGCACCTTAAATTAAACTGTAGTCTGTGCTGAAGATGCGGTTACTGTATGCTTAGTTTTATCAACAGCGCTTTAACTTGTGCTTCAGTTTCTAGACATTCATGCTTCTCATCCAGTAAAGTGTGCTGCAAGTATACCTGGAAAACAAAAATCGCTGTTTTTTTTATTTGATTAGATTCTGTGTTCGCTAGCAATTGAGCAGCTGTTACAATGCGCTTTTACAATTAAACTTCAAAATATTGCTCATTAAAAATTATATTTTAGGAGCACAGCTATGGTATGCATTTCATATATTTCTAGATTCCAATTTAAACAGTGTCAAAAATCTCGTATTCCCTCTGTTTTACATCTAGTTAGGGTGGGCTATAAATGGTAGCTTTTTTGATACTAGAGCTTGTTTTCCATTTAAAGAAATGGATCCTTCCAAAGATTTGTAATTTCATGTCATGCAGCAAATACTATTAATTAGAACAGTCAACTGTCGTGTGGCAGTTTGTAACGTCTCACTGGAAGCTGGCTTCTGTCAAACCACAGGTACATTTGCCGTGACTGTTCATCTTATGAAAGTGTCGGGCAGTCTTCACCCTTCAGTATTTTCACTTCAGTGAGGATTTTAGATTTTTGACAGTTCGTATACCTTGATGTTTAAAAAAAAAAAAATTCTGTTTTTTCACTGCATCGTGTTTTTCATCAAGCTCCGTTGCTCTTTTCTGTAACTGCTGCTGCAGGAGGTCATTGCAGAAGATAGTGTTTTTAAGTACACTTATCCAGTCCGGTTTCGTTTACAGCGAACTGAAAAAGTTAGAACACTGGGAAATTCCCGTACTTACTAGAAAGGAGCTTTTTTTTCTGGTGATACAGTAGATAGTAGCTGGTCTTAAATGATGGTAGAAAAGTTTGTTCTGCAGTTTCTAAATTTGTAGTTTTTAAGCACTAAATTATTTGACCTGCTTATCCCCTTCTAATACTTCACTATTTTGTAGGACTTAAACTGCTATACCTACTTCTAATTTAGCTCTACCAAATTTCCATACCATTGCTACTTCTTTATTAACAGTTAAATATGCTTATCCCCTCTAAACAGAGGTATTAATGTATTTCTTAAATCTTCTACGTATCTTATACACCACCCTTCCATCTGTAAATTCTCAGTACAATGCCATATGTTAATGTTTGAGAATATCAATACAAATTTTATTATACTGACTGCTATGCAATGTATACACTGTAAATGCATTATACAGTTTGTCATTGTAAATATTAATTACATTAAATGTGTTACTTTGGAGCTCTTCTCCCCAGGTCTCTGCTGAAAAAGGGCACCTGTGCCCAGATTTTCCTGGTAAACGAATGTCAATAAATACATTTCTGACACAATACTTAAGTGACCTACTTCTCACTGGAAAGAGGCTTTTACTTGACTTGTATAACAAAGTCTTTCCTCTCTCCAAATAAATGCGCATCACCTTAGAGAGATGGAAACTGTTCCATTTCCAGTTCCAAGTTTAAATGTTTCCATCCATTACTCTTTCCAAAATCCTAAGTTCATCACATAAATGCACTGATTCACTTTTAAGATAGTGACTACAGTTTAACCAAACCTTAATGTTGTTAAAATCTATTTTGTTATTTCTGAAAAAGCTTAGTGTTGTGGCCAAATTATACATACTCGGTACAAAATACAACTCTTGAGCCTCCCTGAAAACATGCCATTACTGGTGGCCAGGTGGGACAAATTCAAACAAAACTATTGTTATTACTGTCCGTATTAAATCTTAAAGTCAAAACAAGGGTTGTGTGTTCATGATGCTAACACAAATGGCGCAAAGTATGTCTGTAGAACAACTTGCCACAGCAGATGTTTGTACACTGAGATCACTGCTGCAGCTGCATTCACCATAAATGAAAATTTAACCCCAGGCTGACAAATGCTCACCTAGCCTTACTTGCAGAGTTTGGAATTAATCTGCATGGACTGGTCTTCCTGTCTATGCCAAAGGCGTAAGGCTAATAGGCAAAAAAGAGGAGAGAATCTGTGACTTCTTGCTCTGTTCTACATAATCACACAGTCTACTGGACTTCTGTTGGAAGTGCAGCCATGTTGGACTCTTTATTAACTTCATGACGGCATGTTGCACCATGGAAAATTGTTTTGGAATCTGGCTCACTATCTTCCTCTAGACACCTCCCGCTTGTATAAAGTGTCTACTTACATTTTAAGCAGGATTTCACGCTTCTTTCATGACATAAAACAAGTCAAAAGTCCACAGACAAGTACATACCCATTTCTTAGCTTGTGCCTCTACACGTACCTCTTTTCTTTCTCATTGCTCACAATGCCAGAATCAGTTATAAAATGTTCTACTGTTATTACAATGTCAACTTGTCTTGTTTTCCAGCTCACTCTTTTTATGCACGCAACTCTTTCTTTCTACTACACCCCCCGCTCGACTGACCAAACAACTCGCTTCATCCTGTAATAAAACTGATATGAAGCCATCCTGTAATTATATGTAAGCCCTTAAAACTTCTCTCTCCAAAAATTGAAGCAAGAACTAAAACTAAGCAGTTTAGCATTTCCAAACCACTACTCTCAACTGCATTATAAATAGGCATTTAACAAGGTTCCGCTTAATACCCCACTTACTCCACAGCATATTCTTAACCAATTAGTCTTACTCTATACAGATGTAAATTTTGGGCAGTGCAGTGGTACAGTGAACAGCATTGTCACCATTCAGCAACAGGATCTGCAGTTCAGGTCCCTGTTAGGACATCTGTGCAGAATCTTTGTCATCCCTGTGTTTGTGAGTTTTTTCAAGGTACTCCGTTTTCTCCCATATTCTAAACATCTGTGGTAGGTTGATTGGCAACTCTAAACTGACTGTAGGGATGAGTGAGAGAGATGGAAGAATTGCATAGCAATCTGCTTCCACTCCCTACTTGTTTCTTAAATTTCTGTGGATGGGGACAGCAGTTCATGGGGTCACTAATGGTGTCAGATGTGACTCAGTAGCATTGCATGGATACCGTATATGTAAATAAGGGCAGTACATTCAAAGACAAAACTATCATTCTCTTTCCCCAACCAGTTAAAGCAACATGCATTTTGTTTTGTCTTAGGCATAGTCAATATCATCCCATTTTTTTATACTCTTTCTACAGAGTTGAAGAAAAACACTACACCCTACCTTTGCTAATATACAGGTATATGCAACATGCCACCATTGTGGAGAATACTTTTCATTTCTACCCACTTGGGGACTTGTGCTACTTTTAATACTCTCAAAAAAGCATATTTATGAGTTTGTGACTAAGCTTGCATCCCTGTTTAGCACCATTCTCTGCAGCTCTACTGCAAAGCTATAAATACACGTATGTGTGGGTTTATGTCACGCTTCCTCCTAAATACAACCTCTTAATTCCACAAGCCTCACCACAGTACCTAAACCGTTTATACTGTTCAAAAAATGTCATGCACCTTGTCAAAGGCTTTTCCTTAATCTAAAAGGAGATTACCCATCTATTCTTCACCCCTTTGTCAAAAGGACAGCTCTCAGTACACGAAACTAATACAAATATTTCTCTCTTCCATGTCATATTAACGTTTGGCAACCAGCTAACTTTTCATGATTTTTTTTTAACTAACAAATGCAGTTCATACAATCAAAAGGAGCACTGGTCAACAGTTAAAAACTGTTTGCTAACCCAAAATGTCTTAAAATCTTCATTGCATGCTTAATGGAGCTGAACACCCAATTTCTCAGCATATTATCTTTCTCCACAATTTTTTTTTAACAGTTTATAACTTGACATTTTAGCAGCTTACACCTGCTTGGTAACGCCAATTATTCTGTAACCAGCAAGTAAAAACGTCTGTTTCAGTCTTCTAATAAATAAATTGCTTATCCTATCACCTTTAACTCTAACTCTAGGAATATCTTCCAAACTTTTACACCACCTTCGCCTTCCTTTTATCCTCAAAATGTAATACAGTCACCAGTCGCCCTGTCATTTACTCTAAATAGGCCTGCATTTTATAGAGCAAACCTTTAACCTCAGTATTGGGTGATCACCTGAATTTACCAGATGAAAGGTACCGTCATCACAATCAAATCAAATTGCAAGAAGAGAATATTTTAAAACAATTTTCTGTGAGGCAAATCCCTCTTGCACACCACTCTAAAACAGCCATTTTCAGGATAAGAATATCATGTTCCGATAATACTCTGTAGTTCAGTGATATTCAACTGAACATTTAAAAAAAAAACAAACACTATTTTGGTTGATCATTTTACTACCTTTTTAACGTGCTATAGCCATTCTTGTTTTGGCAGCCTCCCTAAACTAAACTCACACCTAACCCTTCTCCTTTCTCTTCGCAATCCAAATAATCTTGCAAGTGTTTTTTCAGTAAAAGTTATGTACTCACTATAGCGATAGCTGTGTTTGTTACCATCCTCCCTCCACAGATCTTGGATTTGATCTCGGATCTGACTTTAGCCGCTTATAGACTTTGGGATCCTCAGCTTTGGCTTCTCACCCTACACATAAACCCTCTTGTTCACAAGATTACCTCAGATTGAATTTTCCCCCAGTGCGTGACATAATTTTGTTTGAAAATACTACAGAAGAAACAAAATGATGCAGCCCAATGATGCTGAAATACAGCACTGTTGAGCTGTAAAATTGCAATACCTGGACAAGAACAGGTCATATTGTCATACCAGAAGCACACAGCTAATGATCTTGTATGAAATGGAAATGGGGGACAGAGACAGGAGAATTGAGGAAGGACAGAAACAGACAATACAACTCTATCTTTACGATGAGTACATAACTTTCATATCTGCCATTGTGTGTTGCATCTTCACCTCAACACAGAGTCCCCAAGCTACTTAGCTCTCATTGAAGGATATTCCAGAAGATGGCTGAACCAAAGACTGCCCTATCCCTGGATAGCAGATCCAGCTTTACAGTGAAAAATGAGAGTGTGAATATTAGACTAGGTGGCAGCAGTGCGCATAATCAAATGAGGCCCTTGAGGCCGAGATAGAAGTAATAGAATGAGCCTTGTCGGGTCTGGGTAGATTGAAGCCTTTTTCCTTATAAATTTAAGAAGTACAGTCAGGTAACCATCTAGCTGAGGATACTTTTCAAAACATCTTGATCCTTTTTTTGCTCTAAACCAATGTCAGTAAAAGTTAACAATTGTATTACTTGTGGAAAGCAAATACCTCAAAGATTTTCATTCGTACTGCATTCCTTGCTTAGGCCCAGACTACGACGTCCCTTGCTGTCGGTTTTGTTTCTTATTCAATCCTCGAACTATTTGTAGTCGGTTCATTTTCGCATCTAACTATTTTGGTACTCTGTTCATTTATCCAGAAATGGCTTCAGTAAGTCACCCGACTACCGACATTCCGAAAAAATGCAAAGGTAAAGACAGAGACAGACCGCATAGGTCCAAAACTGCCGACGATGCTTCCGTTAAGCTAGTCGCCAGTTCGCCGGTACTCAGTGAGGTGCTTTTGCAGTCCCTGATACCCACTACTTCAGATTCTCAGGCCTTTACTGAGACCCATTCGGAGTCTGGTATGCCGCAAGATGATTCTTCGACTATGGAACCTGTAGACGTCTGTACCTTGGATGGGTCCGAAGCCACTGTGCAGGCACCTGCTTCTGAGGTTGTATTCAGGCCTACTGACTTGTATATTAAACCAATGCCATCTTCTTCTTCAAGGCCTAAAACTCTATCCCCGCCTAGAAAACTGATGCCCAGACCGCATGGTCAGGCCCCTATGCCTAAAAAACAAGTGATAAGAATGGCTGAAGACCTTATTACTCTAATCAGGGGAAGCCACCCTTCTCCCTCTAAGAGACCAAGAACTGATTTTTCTTCAGATTCTTCTGATCAGGATTCTGAAATTTCTGATGTTCATCGTGCATACAGCTGCAGTAATCACAGATGGGTTCTCTGCCATCAGGTGGTCCCTCGGTCGGCCGAATTCCAAAGTCTAGGTCCGGCGTCAGTTGTTGTCGCTTTCTTTCCTGACGTCAGAGAGGCAGGGGTATATAAGACACAGCCGACACCATTTTCTTCAGTCTTTTTTGCCGCGCGGTGCCCGAAGCAGAAGCAGTTCGCAAGTGCCGGTCGGCCAGCTCCTGAATTTACGAAAAATTGGAAACCGAAGTCTTCATTAAAGCTAAGTACCCGTTGAAACTTTTCTTGCCTCAGACCGATGTCAGAAAAAGTTAACAATTGTATTTCTTGTGGGAAGCAAATACCGCATAAGGATTTCCATTCCCTTTGCATACCTTGTTTAGGCCCAGACCACGCCGTCTCGGGCTGTCGCTTTTGCTCTACTTTCAATAAACGCACTATTAAACGTCGGGCGGAGTTCGCCCAACACTTTTTTGGTACAGCCTTTGATTACAAAATGTCGTCGGAGACTCCGACTACCGTTTTGACCAAAAAAACGCAAGGACAAGGACCGACACGCGAGGTCTGCGGTCCCCACCGACACCACGCCAAAACCGGCTACACGTGGTCCGGTTCTCAGCGAGACGCCTATGCAGTCCCTGACTACCGACGACACTTCTTTGGCGGTGTCTTCTGTAACCGAGACCGCAGGTTCCTCTGCCCAGATCCAGACTACAACCACTGAAGCCACTGTGAGCGTTGAGCCTCCTAATGTGGACAGGTCCACTTCCACCCATGGTGTCTTTAGACCTTCATCTTCCTTTTCCATTAAGGCCTTTACTAAGTCCAAATCAGCCAGGCATCCCAAGAGGCCTGTTGCACAGGGCCCATCCCCAGGCCCCATGCCTAAAAAGCAGATGCTTAAAATGGCTGAAGATTTAATTACTCTTATCAGGGGTTCCCAACCCCCTCCAGACAAGAGGCCCAGAGTGGAGGAAGATTCTCCCTCTTCTGATCAGGGCTCCATTTTCTCAGAACATTCTGATGTAGAGGAACACTCTTACTCCGCATTTGAAGACTCGGATGCAGAGCAGTCCATTCCTTCTGTATCTCCTGAGGATTTTTCTTTTGGGGAAACCTTGCACACCTTGAGGGAACACTTCCATTGGGAAGGCCAAGACTTTTCTGATTACAAGAAAAGATTTGGGGAATTTCTTTTGTTACCTCAACACAGACCTCTGGCGATACCTCCTGTCTTGGACGTACTTGATGATGTTTATTCGGAGGCTTGCCTTAATCCGGATTCCCTGCCTCCTGCCCCAGTCAAGCCTGATAGGTGCTACAGAGTTCCTAACTCTCACCAATTTCTTTACAAAAGCCATAATGCTGACCCTGAAACCATTTCTCAAGGCCCCAAGGGAATGAAGGCCTCTACTGCTAAGAATCCACTACCTTCAGAAAGAGAGTCAAGATCCTTAGAAAGGTGGGGAAAAAAGGTATATACCTCGGCCACCCTAGCTATGAGGGCCTTAAATTGTCAGTTTCATATGCTTAAATATCAGCAGTTTCTGTTATCACAATTAAGAAATAAAATGTCTCAACCTGAACAACCGGATTTGAAGGAGTTGCAGGATATGATGCATAGTGCAGAACAAGTGGGTAAACACACTTTACAATGTGGCTATGATGCCCTAGAGGCCTCAAGTAGAGCTGCTGTTACAGGATCAGTCATTCATAGACATGCATGGCTTAGGGAACAAATCTTGCCTGATCATGTGAAAGCTAAACTACTAGATGCTCCTTTAGAAAAGGATGTGCTATTTGGTACTAATGCTGAGGAGATACTACGGAAAATGGAAGAAAAAGCCAAATCTATGCAAACAGTCAAAGCTTTTCTACAGGTTCAACCACCACATTTTAGCAGAAATTGGCCTTCTAAAAACTGGTCCTTTCCAGCCACGGACAAGCCCCAAAGAGGTAGATACAGGCGCACAAGGAGCAGAGGGCAATCACGAGAATCATATAGAGGCAGGCAATGGCAAACTCCAGCACCAAGAGGTGGCGAAGACAGTGCACAACAATACAGGAAACAAACCCAATGACTTCCTCCTTTCCATGCCAAGCAAGTATCAGCTGGCAGCACCCTTGGGAGGAAAGCTGGCATTATTTACAAGAAATTGGCATATTGTCACAACAGACAAATGGATCCTGGACGTTATAAACAGAGGCTGCAGATTTCATTTTCACACTCTCCCAAAAATGAGAGGTATGCCAAACCTGCCACACAATCAAAGGGCAGAGGCACAACTACAAATTTCAAAGCTCATAGACATGAAAGCTATTCAAGAGGTACCTACTCACGAACAAGGTCAAGGTTTTTATTCCAGGCTATTTCTGGTACCAAGGAAAGGAACCGACTGGAGACCCATTTTGGACTTATCCATCCTAAACACATTCTTACTCGTACCAAAATTCAAGATGCTCACATTACAGCAGCTTCTTCCCATGCTGGGCAAGGAGTTTTGGCTGGTAACATTGGACCTCAAGGAGGCATACCTGCATGTCCCAATCAGACAAAGCTGCAGAAGATACCTCAGATTTCTTGCAGGTTCAATACACTATCAATTCTCTGCATTGTCCTTTGGCTTATCTACTGCGCCCAGAGTATTCACGAAATGCCTGGCATCAGTAATTGCCTACTGCAGACTTCAAGGGATACAAATTTACCCTTATTTGGACGACTGCCTGATCCAAGCGGACAGCAAGCACATACTTCTGGAACATCTGGCTTATGCAACACGGTTACTGAATTCTCTAGGATACACAATCAACAAAGAGAAATCCAGGCTAACACCATCTCAGAAAATAACTTTCCTGGGTGCCAACTTGGACACAAACACCCAGATGGCCTATCTTACGCCAGAAAAACAGGGGCAACTAACTCAGTACTTCAAAACACTAGCAAATTGTACCAGGCTTACTGCAAGGAAAATCCTGCAGGCTCTGGGCTTCATGGCATCTTGCATTCTTTTAATCCCATGTGCAAAATTGCATATGAGGAAACTTCAATGGTACCTAAAAAAACCTATGGTCTGAACACAGCCACAGTTTGGAAGCAATAATACCAATAATTCCATGTTTGCAAAAGGAATTTCTATGGTGGGCCCAAGCATGTCAAACAAACACAGGTCTTCCATTCTGCAAGCCTCAAGCAAATCAAGTCATCACAACAGACGCCTCAGATTACGCCTGGGGGGCGCACATGACAGACAGGTGCATTCAGGGCAAATGGTCCCAAAAGGAAAAGCACCTTCACATCAATCAAAAAGAAATGCTGGCAGTGATAAATGCAATTACAGCTTTCAAGGACCTCCTGCATCCAGGACAATTATTGATAAGAACAGACAACACCACAGTAATGTGGTACATAAACAAACAAGGAGGAACACATTCATACCCCCTGTGCAGACTAGCCATGACACTTTGGAACTTGGCTCTGGAATGGCAAATCTAACTTCAAGCACAGTATTTGCCAGGCTTGGAAAACACGCTGGCAGACACTCTAAGCAGAAATATGACAGATCCACATGAATGGAAGTTGCATCCTCAAGTGTTTACAAAGATAATCCAAGCGTGGGGGTGGCCAGACATAGATCTCTTCGCCTCCCACAGGAATCATCAATTGGAAAGGTTTTGTTCAAGGACCTTTCATCCAAAGGCCTGGAGAGTGGACGCCCTTTCATTCAGTTGGACAGCATGGACAGTTTATGCTTTCCCACCTCTGCCTCTTCTGCCCAAGGTGCTCTTGAAAGCAAGAGCAGACAGACCGAAGATGATACTGATTGCTCCAGACTGGCCAAGACAACACTGGTATCCACTACTGAGGAGCCTAACACATACTCCTCCCTGGCCCCTACCTCTAATGCCTCTTCTGCTGACTCAGCACAGCTACAAAACTCTTCACAGTCAGCTGAAAACACTCAATCTCGCTGCATGGAAAATTCCTTAACACCACAACAGACTCTACTCCCCAAAGAGGTGCAGGATGTCATTTTGGAGGCCAGAAGGCCATCTACTAGAAAGGCTTACTCCGCAAAATGGAAACGGTTTTGCTCTTGGAATGAGAAAAAGGCCAGGACCCTAAAAAACTGAATTTGCCTCCGGTATTACAGTATCTAGCTGAGCTGCTGAACAGTGGACTTTCATTTTCCTCCATAAAAATCCATGCCTCAGCCATTTCTGCAGAATTCAACACGGATCCACCCTTATTCTCTCACCCACTCTTAAGACAGTTCCTCAGAGGGGCTAAGAATATAAGACCACCAAGGAAACAACCAATACCAGCCTGGGATGTTAATTACATTCTAGAAAAATTAACATTGCCTCCCTTTGAATCAGCTACCTCAACAGATTTGCAATACTTGTCCTGGAAAACAGCTTTCCTTCTGGCCATTACCTCAGCTCGTAGAGTATCGGAACTACAAGCCCTCATGGCTGTGCAGCCCTTTCTCATCTTCCATCAGGATAGGGTTTCCCTTCGAACCATCCCGTCATTTATGCCTAAAGTGGTATCCAGGGTAGCTTTAAATCAAGCCATACACTTGCCTACCTTTTACCCCAATCCTCAAAACAAAGGGGAAAGGCTCCTACACTCCTTAGACATCCATAGACAGCTACGTTATTATTTGGACAGAACAAAGCCTTTCAGGAAATCAGAACAACTCTTTGTGTCCTATGCTGTAGGAGCTCAAGGGAAGCCAGTTTCCAAACAGACTATTTCAAAATGGATAGGCCACTGCATACGGTTTTGTTACTCCTATCATGGAAAATCTGTCCCTACAGGCATCAGATCCCACTCCACCAGGGCCACAGCTACCTCTACAGCCTTCCTCAGAGGAGTTCCTACCAAAGATATTTTGGAGGCAGCCACTTGGAGTTCTGTGCATACCTTCACAAAACACTACCACCTGCCTTTATATTCCAAAACTAGAGCAGGCTTTGCCACTGCTGTGTTGCAGGGCATTCTGGCTCATCCCAGTTCCACCTAGTGCCTACCACCCTGTGCGTAGCTTTGGGATTCTACCCATCTGTGATTACTGCAGCTGTATGCACGATTAACATAGTACATATGTTCATCGTGCATACAGCTGCAGTAATCACAGATGGGTTCTCTGCCGTCAGGCGGGTCCTCGGTCGTCCGAATTCCAAAGTCTTGGTCCGGCGTCGGTTGTCGTCCCTTTCTTTCCTGACATCAGAGCGACAGGGGTATATAAGACACAGCTGACGCCATATTCTTCAGTCTTTTTTGCCGTGCGGTGCCCGAAGCAGAAGCAGTTCGCAAGTGCCGGTCGGCCAGCTCCTGAATTTACGAAAAATTGGAAACCGAAGTCTTCATTAAAGCTAAGTACCCCGTTGGGGAAACTTTTCTTGCCTCAGACCGATGTCAGAAAAAGTTAACAATTGTATTTCTTGTGGGAAGAAAATACCGCATAAGGATTTCCATTCCCTCTGCATACCTTGTTTAGGCCCAGACTACGATGTCTCGGGCTGTCGCTTTTGCGCTACTTTCAATAAGCGCACTATTAAGCGTAGGGCAGAGTTCGCCCAACACTTTTTCGGTAAAGCCTTTGATTATAAAATGACATCGGAGACTCCGACTACCGTTTTGTCCAAAAACCGCAAGGACCGACACGCGAGGTCCGCGGTCCCCACCGACACCACTCCAAAACTGGCTACACATGGTCCGGTTCTCAGCGAGACGCCTATGCAGTCCCTGACTACCGACGACACTTCTTTGGCGGGGTCTTCTGTAACCAAGACCGCAGGTACCTCGGCCCATACCCAGACTAAAACCACCGAAGCCACTTTGAGCGTTGAGCCTCCTAATGTGGACAGGTCCACTTCCACCCATGGTGTCTTTAGACCCTCATCTTCCCTTTCAATTAAGGCCTTTACTAAGTCCAAATCAGCCAGGCATCCCAAGAGGCCTGTTGCACAGGGCCCATCTCCAGGCCCCATGCCTAAAAATCAGATGCTTAAAATGGCTGAGGATTTAATTACTCTTATCGGGTTCCCAACCCCCTCCAGACAAGAGACCCAGAGTGGGGGAAGATTCTCCCTCTTCTGATCAGGGCTCCATTTTTTCAGATCATTCTGATGTAGAGGAACACTCTTTCTCTCCTTTTGAAGATTCTGATGCAGAGCAGTCCATTCCTTCTGTATCTCCTCCTGAGGATTTTTCTTTTGGGGAAACCTTGCACACCTTGAGGGAACACTTCCATTGGGAAGGCCAAGACTTTTCTGATTCCAAGAAAAGACTTGGGGAATTTCTTTTGTTACCTCAACACAGACCTCTGGCGATACCTCCTGTCTTGGACATACTGGATGATGTTTATTCGGAGGCTTGCCTTAATCCGGATTCCCTGCCTCTTGCCCCAGTCAAGCCTGATAGGTACTACAGAGTTCCTAACTCTCACCAATTTCTGTACAAAAGCCATAATGCTGACCCTGAAACCATTTCTCAAGGGCCCAAGGGAATGAAGGCCTCTACTGCTAAGAATCCACTACCTTCCGAAAGAGAGTCAAGATCCTTAGAAAGGTGGGGAAAAAAGGTGTATACCTCGGCCACCCTAGCCATGAGGGCCTTAAATTGTCAGTTTCATATGCTTACATATCAGCAGTTTCTGTTATCACAATTAAGAAATAAAATGTCTAAACCTGAACAACCAGATTTGAAGGAGTTGCAGGATATGATGCATAGTGCAGAACAAGTGGGTAAACACACCTTACAATGTGGCTATGATGCCCTAGAGGCCTCAAGTAGAGCTGCTGTTACCGGATCAGTTATTCGTAGACATGCATGGCTTAGGGAACAAATCTTGCCTGATCATGTGAAAGCTAAACTACTAGATGCTCTTTTACAAAAGGATGTGCTATTTGGTACTAATGCTGAGGAGATGCTATGGAAAATGGAAGAAAAAGCCAAATCTATGCAATCTGTCAAAGCTTTTCTACAGGTTCAACCACCACGTTTTAGCAGAAATTGGCCTTCTAAAATCTGGTCCTTTCCAGCCACGGACAAGCCCCAAAGAGGTAGATACAGGCGCTCAAGGGGCAGAGGACAATCACAAGGATCATATAGAGGCAGGCAATGGCAAACTCCAGCACCAAGAGGTGGCGTAGACCATGCACAACAATATAGGAAACAAACCCAATGACTTCCTCCTTTCCATGCCAAGCAAGTCTCAGCTGGCAGCACCCTTGGGAGGAAAGCTGGCATTATTTACAAGAAATTGGCATATTGTCACAACAGACAAATGGATCCTGGACGTTATAGACAGAGGCTACAAATTTCATTTTCACACTCTACCAAAAATGAGAGGCATGCCAAACCTGCCACACAATCAAAGGGCAGAGGCACAACTACAAATCTCAAAGCTCATAGACATGAAAGCTATTCAAGAGGTACCTACTCACGAACAAGGCCAAGGTTTTTATTCCAGGCTATTTCTGGTACCAAGGAAAGGAACCGACTGGAGACCCATTTTGGACTTATCCATCCTAAACACATTCTTACTCGTACCAAAATTCAAGATGCTCACATTACAGCAGCTTCTTCCCATGCTGGGCAAGGAGTTTTGGCTGGTAACATTGGACCTCAAGGAGGCATACCTGCATGTCCCAATCAGACAAAGCTGCAGAAGATACCTCAGATTTCTTGCAGGTTCAATCCACTATCAATTCTCTGCATTGCCCTTTGGCTTATCTACTGCGCCCAGAGTATTCACGAAATGCCTGGCATCAGTAATTACCTACTGCAGACCTCAAGGGATACAAATTTTCCCTTATTTGGACGACTGCCTGATCCAAGCGGACAGCAAGCGCATACTTCTGGATCATCTGGCTTATGCAACACGGTTACTGAACTCTCTGGGATACACAATCAACAAAGAGAAATCCAGACTAACACCATCTCAGAAAATAACTTTCCTGGGTACCAACTTGGACACAAACACCCAGATGGCCTATCTTACGCCAGAAAAACAGGGGCAACTAACTCAGTACTTCTAAATACTAGCAAATTGTACCAGGCTTACTGCAAGGAAAATCCTGCAGGCTCTGGGTTTCATGGCATCTTGCATTCTTTTAATCCCATGTGCAAAGTTGCATATGAGGAAACTTCAATGGTACCTAAAAAACCTATGGTCTCAACACAGCCACAGTTTGGAAACAATAATACCAATAATTCCATGTTTGCAAAAGGAATTTCTATGGTGGGCCCAAGCATGTCAAACACAGGTCTCCCATTCTGCAAGCCTCAAGCAAATCAAGTCATCACAACAGACGCCTCAAATTACGCCTGGGGGGCGCACATGACAGACAGGTGCATTCAGGGCAAATGGTCCCAAAAAGAAAAGCACCTTCACATCAATCAAAAAGAAATGCTAGCAGTGATAAATACAATTACAGCTTTCAAGGACCTCCTGCATCCGGGACAATTATTGATAAGAACAGACAACACCACAGTAATGTGGTACATAAACAAACAAGGAGGAACACATTCATACCCCCTGTGCAGACTAGCCATGACACTTTGGAACTTGGCTCTGGAATGGCAAATCGAACTTCAAGCACAGTACTTGCCAGGTTTGGAAAACACGCTGACAGACAATCTAAGCAGAAATATGACAGATCCACACGAATGGAAGTTGCATCCTCAAGTGTTTACAAGGATAATCCAAGCGTGGGGGAGGCCAGACATAGATCTCTTTGCCTCCCACAGGAATCATCAATTGGAAAAGTTTTGTTCAAGGACCTTTCATCCAAAAGCCTGGAGAGTGGACGCCCTTTCATTCAGTTGGACAATTTACGCTTTCCCACCTCTGCCTCTTCTGCCCAAGGTGCTCTTGAAAGCAAGAGCAGACAGACCGAAGATGATACTGATTGCTCCAGACTGGCCAAGACAACACTGGTATCCACTCCTGAGGAGCCTAACACATACTCCTCCCTGGCCCCTACCTTTAATGCCTATTCTGTTGACTCAGCACAGCTACAAAACTCTTCACAGCCAGCTGAAAACACTCAATCTCGCTGCATGGAAAATTCCTTAACACCTCAACAGACCCTACTCCCCAAAGAGGTGCAGGATGTTATTTTGGTGGCCAGAAGGCCATCTACTAGAAAGGCTTACTCCACAAAATGGAAATGGTTTTGCTCTTGGAATGAGAAAAAAGGCCAGGACCCTAAAAAACTGAATTTGCCTCAGGTATTACAGTATCTAGCTGAGCTGCTGAACAGTGGACTTTCATTTTCCTCCATAAAAATCCATGCCTCAGCCATTTCTGCAGAATTCAACACGGATCCACTCTTATTCTCTCACCCACTCTTAAGACAGTTCCTCAGAGGGGCTAAGAATATAAGACCACCAAGGAAACAACCAGTGCCAGCCTGGAATCTTAATTACATTTTAGAAAAATTAACATTGCCTCCCTTTGAACCAGCTGCCTCAACAGATTTGCAATATTTGTCCTGGAAAACAGCTTTCCTTCTGGCCATTACCTCAGCTCGTAGGGTTTCGGAACTACAAGCCCTCATGGCTGTGCAGCCCTTTCTCATCTTCCATCAGGACAGGGTTTCCCTTCGAACCAACCCATCTTTTATGCCTAAAGTGGTATCCAGGGTAGCTTTAAATCAAGCCATACACTTACCTACCTTTTACCCCAATCCTCAAAACAAAGGGGAAAGGCTGCTACACTCCTTAGAAATCCATAGACAGCTACGTTACTATTTGGATAGAACAAAGCCTTTCAGGAAATCAGAACAACTTTTTGTGTCCTATGCTGTAGGAGCTCAAGGGAAGCCGGTTACCAAACAGGCAATTTCAAAATGGATAGGCCACTGCATACTGTTTTGTTACTCCTATCATGGAAAATCTGTCCCTACAAGCATCAGATCCCACTCCACCAGGGCCACAGCTAGCTCTACAGCCTTCCTCAGAGGAGTGCCTACCAAAGATATTTTGGAGGCAGCCACTTGGAGTTCTGTGCATACCTTCACAAAACACTACCACCTGCCGTTATATTCCAAAACTAGAGCAGGCTTTGCCACTGCTGTGTTGCAGGGCATTCCGGCTCATCCCAGTTCCACCTAGTGCCTACCACCCTGTGCGTAGATTTGGGATTCTACCCATCTGTGATTACTGCATCTGTATGCACGATGACCATAGTACAGTTTTGTACCTACCATAAATGTAGATGTTCGAGTGCTAATACAGCTGCAGTACAGGTTTCCCTCCCTCCTTCCCCTCTTGGTAAAGGACTAGTGGCTAACACCTCCTCTTGCAACCTAATTTGGGGTTATCCTTCTATGGTGTATTTGCTTGCAACTACTGTTTTTTGATTACATTGCATTTCTTGAATATATATATATATATATATCTATAGATATAGATAGATATAATTTATGTATTGCCTTCCTTCTGGGGGCACCTGACATCTGAGGCAAGAAAGAATGAAGAATATGGCGTCGGCTGTGTCTTATATACCCCTGTCACTCTGACGTCAGGAAAGAAAGCGACGACAACCGACGCCGGACCAAGACTTTGGAATTCGGCCGACCGAGGACCCGCCTGACGGCAGAGAACCCATCTGTGATTACTGTAGCTGTATTAGCACTCGAACATCTAAATTTATGGTAGGTAGTTTTTGTACCTACCATAAATGTAGATGTTCAAGTGCTAATACAGCTGCAGTACAGTTTTCCCTCCCTCCTTCCCCTCTTGGTAAAGGCCTAGGGCCTAACCCCTCTTCATACAACCTGATGGGGTTATCCTATGGTATATTTGCTTGCAACTACTGATTTTTGATTATATTGCATTTCATGTATATAAATATAATTTATGTATTGCCTTCCTTCTGGGGGCACCTGACATCTGGGGCAAGAAAGACTGAAGAAAATGGCGTTGGCTGTGTCTTATATACCCCTGCCTCTCTGACGTCAGGAAAGAAAGCGACAACAACCGACGCCAGACCTAGACTTTGGAATTCGGCCGACCGAGGGACCGTCTGATGGCAGAGAACCCATCTGTGATTACTGCAGCTGTATTAGCACTCGAACATCTACATTTATGGTAGGTACAAAACTGTACTTTTCTTCTGATGACCAGGATTTGCCCTTATCTACCAATGAGGATTCTGATGCAGAGGACTCCATTCCCTCTGCTTCCCCTCCAGAAGATTTCTCTTTTAGTGAAACTTTGCATACTCTTAGGGAGCATTTCTGTTGGGAAAGCCAGGATTACTCTGACTCCAAAAAGAGTCTTAGGGAATTCTTACTCCTGCCTCAGCACAGGCCTTTAGCTATCCCTCCTGTACTGGACATTGTAGATGATGCCTTCTTGGAATCTAGCCTGGCTCCCAGGAAACCTGACAGGTATTACAGAGTCCCTGACTCTCACAAGTTCCTCTTTAAGAATCCTACTGCGGATCCAAAGACAATTTCACAGGGACCCAAAGGCATTAAGGCTACTACTGCCAAAAACCCTACCCCCTCTGATAGAGATTCCAGGGCCCTGGACAGATTGGGTAAGAAGGTATACACTTCTGCTACTTTGGCCGTTAGGGCCTTAAACTGCCAGTTTCATATGTTAAAGTATCAGCAGCATATTATTGGATTACTTAGAAAATGATGTTGATTCCTGACTGTGCTGAAAATAAAGAATTACTGGATTTAATGCATTCTGCTGAACAAGTTGGTAAACATACTTTGCAATGTGGTTTTGATTCATTAGAGGCATCTTGCAGGGCCGCTGTCACTGGGTCTGTACTTAAAGGGCATGCTTGGCTTAAGGAGCAAAATTTGCCAGATCATGTTAAAGCTAAATTACTGGATGCTCCCTTAAACCAAGACCGCCTGTTTGGCAACAAAGCAGAAGTACTTAAAAAGATGGAGGAAAAAGCTAAATCTATGCAAACTGTTAAAGATTTCCTGCAAGTACAGCCTCCCAGATTTAGTAGGCACTGGCCTTCCAAGAATTGGTCCTTTCCTGTCTCTTCCAGGCCTTCTCAGTCCAAACCCAGGACCAGCAGACCACCCAGGCTTCAGTCTCAAGGTACTCACAGGCCTAAGCAGTGGGGGGCTCCCACTTCCAAAGCTGGAAGTAGTAAGACACCCCCCTATGGTAAACTGTCACAATGACTTAATCTTAAACCTTCCAAGCCCTGCTCAACTGACTGTTCCTTTAGGGGAAAAGAACGCCTTGCATGCAAAAAACTGGGAACTCATTACCCAAGACAAATGGGTTTTAAATATAGTTTTCCCAAGGATACAGATTCCACTTCCAGTCTTTACCAACCCCAAACGGTTGGCCGGACCTACCCCCCAAATTAGTGGGCAGAGGCTCAAAAGCAGGTTCTGTCTCTCTTCTAAGTATCAAGGCTATTCAGCCTGTCCCTAAACAGGAATGGAGGCAAGGTTTTTACTCAAGACATTTCCTGGTACCCAGAAAATACAGTTCCTGGTGTCCTATCCTGGATCTGTCTATCGTAAACACTTTTTTGGTAATCCCAAAATTCAGAATGCTAACTCTTCATCAGCCGCTTCAAATGCTAGGCAAAAATGCCTGGTTGGCAACATTGGATTTAATAGGAAGCTTACCTGCGCATCCCAATAAGAGAATCTTGCAGAAAATACCTACGCTTCAGAGCAGGCTACATGCATTATCAGTTCTCTGCACTGCCCTTTGGCTTATCTACTGCACCCAGGGTATTCACAAAGTGCCTAGCTCCATTCATTGCATTCTGCAGGCAAATAAATATTCAGATATATCCATACCTGGACGATTGTCTAATTTAGGCAGAAAGCCAGGACATACTATTAAATCATCTGTCATTTGTAAAGAAACTACTAATTTCACTGGGGTACACCATAAACGAAAAGAAATCACACCTAGTACCCTGCCAACAAATTGTATTCCTCGGAGCAAGCTTGAATACAACTTCCCAGATGGCCTACCTCATGCCAGAGAAACAAGTTTATTTGACAGCCTACTTCAAACTACTGGCCAGAAAGACTTGGCTATCTGCAAGGAAAATACTGCAAGCCCTGGGGTTCATGGCCTCTTGCATTGTACTAATTCCATATGCAAGACTACATATGAGGAAACTGCAATGGTATCTAAAAAGCCTATGGTGTCAACATTCTCAGGACCTAGAATCAATGACTCCTATCATTCCTTGTATAAGAACAGAGTTCCTTTGGTGGGCAGAGGCCTGCTACCACAAGAGGCTGCCATTCACTCTACCCCCTGCCGCCAAGCCCTAACAGACGCATTAAAACTATGCATGGGGGGCTCACTTGGCAGTGCATTTAGGGCAAATGGAACCCGAGTCAAATGCACCTGTATATCAATCAAAAAGAAATGTTAGCTGTACAGAATGCTGTGACAGCCTTCAAGGACCACATTCTTCCAGGACAATTATTGGTAAGGACGGACAACACCACTGTCATGTGGTACAAAAACAAGCAGGGGGGAACCCACTCATACCCTCTCTGCAGACTAGCCATGGCTCTGTGGAACACAGCCTTGAGCTACCAAGTGCACCTACAAGCTCATTTCCTGCCAGGCAAGCTGAATACACTGGCAGACAACCTAAGCAGAAATCTCATGGGCCCACACGAGTGGATACTGGAACCAAAGATATTCAACATGTTGAGAAACAAAAGGGGGAGCCCAGAGATAGACCTGTTTGCCTCCCCTCAGAACTACCCATTGGACAAATTCTGCACAAGGATTCCCCACAGACAAGCTTGGAAAGTGGATGCCCTGTCCTTCACATGGAAAAACCTATCAGTGTATGCCTTTCCCCCTCTGCCTCTCCTCTCCAAAGATCTACTAAAGATCAAACAGGACAAACCAAGGACAATACTCATTGCACCATAATGGCCATGCCAACACTGGTACCCCCTCTTGCGCAGTGTCACTGTTGGAACCTTGGCACCTGCCTCAGACCCCTGCCCTGCTGTCCCAGCAGGAGAGCCAGATCCTGCACCCCCAGTTTCAAACCCTGAACCTTGCAGCCTGGCTAATTATCTGAGCTCTCCGTTACCATCCCTCAGTAAGCAAGTGATGGATGTCATTCTGGAGGCAAGGAGACCTAGTACTAGAACATCATATGCTGAAAAGTGGAAAAGATTCTGTTCCTGGAGCCAAACTCATGGGATAGGCACAACAGTGCCCAATTTACCACATATTCTTCAATACTTAACTGAGGTGCTTCACAAGGGTCTTTCTTTCTCTTCCATTAAAATCCATGCCTCAGCTATTTCAGCACATTATTCTACGGAGCCACACCTCTTCTCTCATCCACTGCTGAAGCAATTCCTCAGAGGGGCCAAAAACCTAAGACCACCCAGAAGAGCCCCTACTCCAGCCTGGGACCTTAACTTTGTATTGGAAAAGCTCACTCTACTTCCCTTTGAGCCAGCTGCAAATATAGTTGAAATTCCTTTCTTGGAAAACAGCCTTCCTCCTAGCCATCACTTCGGCTAGAAGGGTATCTGAATTACAGGCCCTCATGGCAGTGGAGCCTTTCATCATCTTTCATGTGGATAGAGTGTCCTTCAGGACCAACCCTTCCTTTATGCCCAAGGTGGTATCCAGTGTGGCCCTTAATCAGTCCATTCATTTGCCAACCTTCTTTTCGAATCCACAGAACAAAGGGGAATGAATACTGCACTCCTTGGACGTGCACAGACAACTTAGATTTTACTTGGACAGGACTAAGCCTCTCAGGAAATCTGAACAGCTGCTGGTTGCATTTGCTGCAGGGGCAGAGGGGAAGGCCATTTCAAAACCAACCATTTCTAAGTGGATAGGCCATTGCATTAATTTCTGCTATAAGCACCATGGATATCTACCCCACAGGGGATACAACCTCATTCCACCAGGGCTGCATCTACTTCTACAGCCTTCTCAGAGGTGTCCCTACCAGGAACATCCTAGAAGCTGCTACCTGGAGTTCTGTACATACTTTCACCAAGCATTACCACTTGCCAGTTTTTTCTAAATCCAGAGCTGGTTTTGCCACTGCAGTCTTGCCAGGCCTAATGGCTGGTCCTAATGCTCTCTAATTGCCTCCTTCCTTCCATAGCTTTGGGAATCTACCCAAATGTAATGACTGCAACAGTGAAACACAAAGAACATAGTACAGTTGTGTACACTTACCATAAATGTAGATGTTCAAATGTATTCACTGTTGCAGTCCTGGTTACCCTCCCTCCAGCCCCCTGACTTCTATTGACTGTACCTCTCTTTTTGTTTACTGTATTTAAGCCTTCTGATGTATTTGCTTTTTGTTGGAGGTGTAACCTTGCATATAATTGCTTCCATTATGGGGCACCTGACATCTGGGGCAAGAAAAACTGATGTAATGGCATCGGCTGCATGCTTTATACCCCTGACTACCTGATGTCATGGAAGATGAGACAGCAACCGGCCTTGGGACCCAAGACTTTGATAATCAGGCCGACTGAGGGCTACCTGCAAGCAGATAACCCAAATGTAATGACTGCAACAGTGAATACACTCTAACATCTACATTTATGGTAAGTGTACACAACTGTACTTTGTGCAGGGTGGACTGTCTGCTGACCGGCAGTCTTGCTATCTGTGTTGTGGTATCTGAGTGAGCTCCTGTAAACACCAAGGTCTGTACTGGAGAAAAAATTCATTTTTTTTTTGTGATTCACTGTTATGCCCAGTAGTGAGCAAAGATGGAGCACATAATCACTGGCACAGACTAGACGAAGCCAGGTAGGAGTGGAGATGAGCTATTCAACCAAGTAGGAAAATGCACATAACCTTTGCAGTCTGAGGTAAGCTGCAACCACTTCCATACACTTGAACACTCAGGGGGCTGTGGTGAGATCAAAGGGCAGGGCTCTGAATTAGAAGGGAAGAAACCCTGTGGATTACCTGTCTATTCTGTTGTGGTAGTACACATTGAAGGTCTATCTACCACATCCAACTGTCTTTCCTCAATAGGGGAAGGGCAAGACTGTACCATGACTGTCTGGAACTTTGTGATGTTCTTGGTGCTTCACTGTTACAGTCCTGACTATTGGAATTTTCTGCTGTGAAAGCTCTCAGCCGGCCCGACTACCAGAGAAATTTCTTTCTGGCTCCCAGGCTGGCGGATGCCCTGACTGACGCCAGTATGTTATAGTATAAAGGTAGCCAGCATGTGTCATGATACCAGTTTTGTCTTGCTGGAGAGCCTGAAGCTGTATTCAAGTGCGTCGGTCAGTCCGCACCAGAGTGAAGCGTCATCGGACAAGATAAGTACCCCAGTGGGGAACTGTTTCTTTCCTTTGCTCATGTCAGATAAAGTAAGCAACTGTCTCCATTGTGCAAAGCAGATCTCACACAGAGACTTTCATTCCTTTTGTGTTATTTGCCTAGGCCCAGATCATGACATCATTGGTTGTCGGTTTTGTGCACATTTTAATACTAGAACAATTAGGCATAGGGCAGAATTTCTCCCTAAATTCCTTAGCCAATAATCTCTTCACTCGGCTTCCATGGTGTCCATCAGTTGTGCCAAGTCCAATCTAAGCAAAAGAAAGTAAAGAAACAAAAGCTTAGGTCATGTGACAACAGTCAGTCGCCACCTGCTTCTCCCTCCAGGCTTGTAATTGTTGAACAAGGTGAAGTGCTTATGCAGCCCCCTTCTTTTTCTGATGTGGTAAATCAGGCCTCTGTCGAGACCCTTTTGGATTCTCGCATGCCATTGGCTTCATCCACAGCTACACAAGCCACTGACATTAGCTCACTGTTCGGGTCCAGGGCCTCTGTGCAGGCCTTGGTTTCCGAAGAGCGCGTTACACCCAGAGATTCAGCAACCAGGTCTCAGCCTATACCAGCTCTGGGACATTCACTTCAGTCTCGGGAGACAGACATCAGGGCATCAGATGTACTTAGGCCTAAGGCCTTAGTTACCCCTAAGTAAGCCTCTATCCCTAGGCCTTCAGTCAGGCCCTCCGGCTCTATTTCTCAAGGGTCACAGCAGGATTTAATCATGTTAGCACAGGACTTGCTCTCCATTGTCAGATCAAGGCAAGATCCAGAGGTTTCTTCTCTTAGGAAAAGAAAGATTATCCTCAAGTAATTCCCCTGGATCTCCTCCCTTCTGAGGACTCTGAATTTGAGAACCCTGGGTCTGAGGAGGGCTCCTCATTCACCTCTTATGAGGACTCAGACTGTGAGGAAGTCATCCCATCAGCCTCACCTCCTGAAGATTTTGGAGAGCCCCTCCATGCCATGAGGCAACATTTTCAGTGGAGAAATTCGGGACTACCCACAGACACAAAAGAGGGTTAGGGAATTCCTGGACTTACCTGAACATAAGGCACTGGCTGTTCCCTCCATTCTGGAACTAGTGGAAGATGTCTTACAGGAATCTTCCTTTAAACCTGACTCCCTCCCACCTGCCCCACTTAAGCCAAATAGGTTTTTACAGGGTTCAGCATTCCCACAAGTATCTTTTCAGAAACCCTACTGCTGACCTTGAAGTTATCACTTCAGGACCAAAAGGAGCCAGAGCCATTTCCTTTAGGAATTCCTACAGAAAAGAGAAGGCCCTTGACAGGTTTGGCAAGAAGGTTTATGCATATGCCACCCTTGCCATGAGGGCCCTAAATTGTCAGTTTTGTATGATTAAGTACCAACATACTCTACTAGAACAGCTTAAACAAAAGGTCTCCTCTCTGGAAGACAAAACCCTCACAAAAAGATTGACTGACCTTTGTCATTCCAGTGCTCAGGTAGCTAAACATTCTCTCCATTGTGACTATGATGTTATGGGAGCATCTTGCAGAGCAGTTACTACTGGATCTGTTATTAGGAGACATATTTGGCTCTGAGAACAACCTTTACCTGAACATGCCAAGTCTAGCCTGTTGGATGCCCACTGGACAAGGAGATTCTATTTGGGCCCAAGGCAGAAAAAGTCCTTAAAAAGATGGAGGATGAGGCTAAAAATCAATGCAGATAGTAAAATATTTCCCCCAGGTACAACCACCCAGGTTCAGCAGAAATTTTCTAGCCATACACCTGTCCTTTCCCACCCAGCCTAGGAGTAGGCAGAGGAAACCTCAAAGGGATAGGCCACTCAAACAGAGGCAACAGTCTCAAAGGGGCAGACCGTGAACCTCGGAGGCACCTAGGCAAGGGAGCTCTAGATCCCAGGCCACATCCAGAGAGCAACAATGACTCAACCTCCCCTCCCCAACCCCCCCCCCCAAAGCAAGGAGGAAGGCTGTCTCTTTTCAAGCATACCTGGACCCCTCATCACGTCAGAAAGATGGGTTCTAGACATTGCAAATGGCTACAGACTCACTTTCAAAGAGCATTTAAAATACTCAGATTACCCAGATGTCCCCCAGAATAAAATTAAAAATAAAATAGAAGCCTTCATTCAAATCCAGATATTTTGTTCTCAGGGAGGAGTAGAACCAGTTCCCACTGCCCAGCAGGGAAAACTATTCTATTCCAGGCTCTTCCTGGTCCCCAGAAAGGAAGGGTCTTGGCAGTCCATTTTGGATCTGTCCAACCTCAATCAATTCCTCTTGGTGCCAAAGTTCAAAATGTTAACCCTCCAAAAAATGCTGACCATGATATCCCTCCATGCCTTCATGGTCTCTCTAGACCTAAAATATGCTTATCTGCCCATCCCTATTCAGGAGTCACACAGAAGATTTTTTCACTTCAGGGCAGGATCCAGTCATTATCAATTTTCTGCACTGCCCTTTGGCTCATCAACATCACCACACAGTGCCTAGCACCAACAGAAGCATTCTGTAGGACCAGGGGGATACAAATCTATCCTTACCTGGATGGCTGCCTCATAACGGCAACAGATCAAGCCAAACTCCTCAAATACCTCAAATTCACCCAGAACCTCCTTGCCTTATTGGGGTCACAGTGAACTTAAAGAAATCCCACGTTTCCATGCTTTGTGGGGGGCACTTCTGGACCCCTGTCTCCAAAAGACCTTCCGCCCACCAGAAAGTCTCCTTCCTGACAAATTCCTTCCACAGGATCCAATTGAGAAATTGCATCTCAGCAAAGGAATTTCTTCAAGCCATGAGATATATGGCCTCTTGCATCCTCATGTTTCCCCTTGCCAAACTACACATGAGAAAGCTTCAGTGGTACCTGAAGAATGTCTGGTGCCAGAGCTGACTGTCCCCAGAGACCAAGGTCCCCCCAATCCCCTTCCTCAAAACAGAGGTTGCATGGTAGATGCAAGCTTACTCCCAGAATCAGGGCCTCCCCTTCAAAATCTCCCCTCAGGCTCAAGCCCTAATCACAGATGTCTCAGAGACACTCTTTATTTTCAAAAAAAAAAAAAAAAAAAAAAGCGCTTTCACATATCCTTGATACGCTTCATCAGATTTCATTATAGAATAAAGCAGCTCAACTTAAATAGTACTCTCAGAGACAGCATGGGGGGCTCACTTCCAGAACCTCCAGACCCAGAGGAAGTGGCATTCCAGATCCAAGGACAGACACATCAACTGGAAGGAACTCATGGCAGTATTAAAGGGCCTGTTAGCCTTCAAGCAGAAATGGACTCCAGGTGTCCTATTAATCAAGACAGACAATACCTCAGTTATGTGGTACATAGGGAGAGACGCATTCTTCCCCCTGTGCCATCTAGCAATGCAAATCTGGGAAACAGCTCAGTCTATGGGCTTGCACCTGATAGCACTTCCTTCCAGGAGTTCAAAATGCTCTGGCAGACCATCTCAGCAGAAACTTGATGGACTCTCATGAGTAGCATCAACACCCAATTCTTCCAGTCCCTTACCCAAACATTGGCAATTCCACAGGTGGGCCTCTTTGCATCCAAAGAGAATGCACACCTGCAAAAATTCTGTACCAGGAATAAACAGGAGACAGTTGGAAAACAGATACATTCTCCTTCCCTTGGACAAAGCTTTTCATTTTTGCATTTCCCTCCATAACACTTCCTCATGATCTGCTCAAGATAAGAGAAGAGGATCCAAGAGCAATTCTTATAGCTCCAGACCGGCCCAGACAGCATTGGCACCCCCTCCTCCTCAATCTCACCAACCAGAGCCCATGTCTCCTCCCTCAGAGAGTAGACCTCCTCACCCAGAACAAGGGAAAGATTGTACACCCCAATCTGCAGACTTTCAACCTTGCAGCATGGATGATCCCACAACAGACTACAATGGTGTTAGCCAAAGTAAAAGGGTGCTAGTCATCCTCAAAGAATCCCAAAGGCACCTAGCACCAGGAAATCCTACTCTGCTAAGCAGAAAAGATTTTCTATCTGGTGCAAAGATCACAACCTAGATCCCAAATCAGCATGTTTCCAGCTTCCTGGAATACCCAACTGGCTTGCTGAATCAGGGACCATCTCATTCTTCCATTAAAATCCATGCTTCTGCCATCTCTGCATATGTGCCCTGTCACCCTCCCCTTTCCACTATTAAAGCAATTTCTTAGGGGAGAAATCCACATTAAACCACCCAGAAGGAAACCTGCTCCTCCTTGGAACCTTAATTTTGTGCTAGAGAAACTGACCTTGCCCCCTTTGAGCCAGCAGCTTCTGTGGACCTTAAGTTCCTAACATGGAAAACAGTTCTGCTGGCTATCGCCTCAGCCAAGAGGGTTTCTGAGTTGCAGGGTCTCATGGCAGTGGGACCTTACCTTATCTTCCATAGGGATAGGGTCTCTCTCAGAACCAGTCTGTCCTTTATGGCTTAACTAGTCTCTGACACCTCTTGGAATCAGGCCATCCATCTCCCTACCTTCTTCCCCAATCCACAAAACAAAGGGGGGAGAGAATTCTGCATTTCTTGGATGTGCACAGGCAGCTACATTTCTATCTGGGCAAGTCAAAAGCTTTGAGAAAGGCTGATCAGATTTTCATTACCTTTGCCATTGGGAAAGAAGGCAAGCCTACGTCTAATCAAACCATCTCCAAATGGATTTTCCCACTCCATTTGCTTTTGTTATAGCTCCCACGGCAAAGTGCTATCAATAGGGTAAAATCTCATTCCACCAGGGCAACTGCTACTTTCACTGCTTTTCTAAAGGGTGTCCCTGCCAAGGACATGTTGAAGGCTGCCACCTGGTCTTCAGTACATACCTTCACCAATCACTACCACTTGACATCCTTCTCCAGGTCCAGAGCAGACTTTGCCACTGCTGTCCTGCAAGGCATCCTTTCTTCCCCTTAGGCACCTTCCTCCCTCTTTTCAGCTTTGGGAATCTTCCCAGTAGTCAGGACTGCAACAGTGATACATGAAGAATATGGTACAGTTGTGTACACTTACCATAAATGTAGATGTTCAAGTGTATTCACTGTTGCAGTCTTCTTTCCCTCCCACCAACTCCCTCAGCCTACTATGTAGGTTGATTCTGTTTTACTACTCAACCAAGGGACCCCTCCTTGGCTTCCCCTCCTGTGTCAGGTTTTCCTTGGATGCCTACTATCTGCTTAGGGCTCCTCCTAGTTGAGGGCAAGAAAACACTGGTATCATGACACAGGCTGGATACCTTTATACCCAAATGTACTTATGTCAGTCAGGATGTCCACCAGCCTGGGAGCTAGAAAAACATTTATCTGCTAGTCTCGCCAGCCAAGGCTTTTCACAGCAGGAAATCCCAATAGTCAGGACTGCAACAGTGAATACACTTGAACATCTACATTTATGGGAAGTGTACACAACTGTACTTTTTTGTCATACTGATTGTGGTGGCTGAGGTCCAAAATTGTCTTGAGGTCTCTATTCTTTTTGGTAGTAAAAAGTATCTTAACTAAGTTGTAAATCTGTGTTGGTCTGGTGGGATCTCCTGGATGACTCATTTCTCTAGCAGCTTTTTATTTATATATCTGCTGCTTTTCTTTGTGAGGCTGGAACATTGGGAATTTTCTTTTGTGGTGGGGATAGACAAATAAAGGTAATGGAATAGCCTCTGGTTATGATTCTCTGCACCCAGGTATCTGTGGTGATGGATGTCCAGGCTTCTGGGTGCAGAGATAATCTCCTCTGACTGTCTCCAGAGTGCAGCAGTCGAGCAATAATTCAGGAACACTGAAAAAGCCTCTGGGAGAAAGGACCCATGAAGCCTTAATTTTGAAGGCTTCCTCCACCACAAGGAGCATGTCTCCCCTTAGAATTTGCCCCCAACTGTCTCTGGATTGCAGCAGGGCAACCATTTAGGAAGAATGAAAAAGCGTTTTGGAGAGAGGACCCCCAGAAGCTGTGGTTTTGTGGGCCTTCTCTGTCTAGAGGATGATGTCTGCTATTAGAATTCCCTTTCCATGGGGGGGGGGGGGGGTTCTAGTTACAGAAGTGCCTGGGAAGAACCCTTGAAACTTTTGAAACCACAGATTCTTGCCCCTTTTCTGGTATCTTGAGAATGTCCTCCTGGGAGGGTGGTAGAAAAACATATTCCTACAGCAAAAATGATCTTTCCTTCCTTTTGAAACCTTTAACCTTTGGTTTGAAGAGAGTCAAAGCATTGTAAAGGGGGCATTAATAAAGGATGTCCTGAAGGGCTCTCAAAGTCGCACAGGTGCATCCAAGCAAGTCTCCTTATGGTAATGCCTGAACCTGTGGCTCTGAAAGTGCCATCAGTTGCTTTGGATATCAGAAGCATATAGGCATTTAATAGGGACTGAAGGGTGGCTAGCTACAAGTCCAGGGCTTTCCTGTCCTCTGCAGACATGGATCTTGAGAGAGATTAGGAGACCTGTTTTGTTAAGTCTCTTTGAAACCTTGTAATATGTGCCATATGACCTTAAAGCAAAGGTAGCTGAATCATAGACTCATTTCCTAAATCTATCCAAAGCCCTAGACTCTCTGTTAGGGGGACAGATAGATGAGCTGTCCTCAGTGAGCAATGTTTTGGTGGCCGATGCTGATAGCACGTCTACTGCCAGGCCTTTGCTCCAATACTTCTGTCTTTTGGAGCAACAAGGTATTTGGCTTTTTGGTTTAGGTTCCTTCACATCCGATTCCTTCCATGGCCATCAAGAGATCAGGTCAGTCGTGTCATCGGTAGGAAGGAACACCCAAGAAGCTGAGCTGGTTCCAAAAGTTTCAAGAAACACAAGACTCCTCTTGGGGAAGTAGCTTTGGAAGACTACATTCTGTTTCAAGAGCTTTAGGATCTCTCAACAAATAAGGAGAAAACTCAGTGAAAGTGTTCACTAGTAAACTACTTAATAAACTGCTGTGAGACCGTGAGACTGCATTTGACGCAACTCTGTGCGCTTTAGGATCTCACTGAATGAGAAGTCCTCATGTGGTGATCTGGGGGGCTTCCTCCCCTTTATTAAAATTAGGATATTCTGTGATAGACTGTGGAGGGGAGTCAGTGTGCCACCTCTTCCACAAATCCATGGAGCCTCATCACTGGGATGCTCCTGACAGGACTCTGAAGACTGTTGAGTGTCCTGTAAATGGAGCATCTCATGGCTAATAGGAACTGTCTAATCCCAGCTGTGAGGTGAGCAGAGCCAAGAGGGGAAGAGAAGTCCGACCCCCACCATGGGGAAAGATCTTTTGACTGCCTTGAAATCAGAAGCTGAAGGAGAACACTGAATCATCCCGGTAGTGGCAAAGGCCTCCATTCCTGAATGGGTGAGGAAACCAGATAGACTCAGCTCTGAGTCAGACACTGGAGCCAAGCTATCTAATGCTGAAGCCCTGAGGCAAAGGGATGGCTCTGACAGTTTCTAAGTCAATTCCTTACTCCTCATGGAGCGAACACTGAAGCTTTTCCTCCAAGATCCCTCCAAATCTGAATAACTCAGAACCGGTGGAATCAGAAGTTGCAGGAAGTAAAGATGACCACTCCTTCAGATCTGACATGGAGATCTCTTGAGGGAACCTCAGATATATAGATCCCAAAGACAGTGGGTGAATTGGGGTAAGAGGAACCATAGGAAGGGTTGAAGGACCAAAGCTGACAGGTCCAACAGGAGATGGATCAGGGAGAAACCCTCACTGAATCGGAGTCCTGATGAACTTTCTCAGCATTCTATTCACATTCACATCTGTCGGGCTTCTGGTAGATCTGATAGACCTTAGGAAGGATGAGGTTAGCACGGGTCTTGATGACCTTTGTGCTGGTCTTTCTGTTGGAGAAAGGGGGAATGCAGCCTGGGAGAGAATGGCCCCAGTAAAAGCCTTGGCTCCAGTTAAGGTAGAGTTCTGGATCATACTGGCATCTGATCCAAAAGAGGAGTAGGCGCCAATGATCTGGACTTTTTTGAAGCCGGTGCTGAAAACAACTGAGAACGATAGTGGTCAGAGGTGCAATTCCTTGTTCCTGCCCCTGGGCTCACTCTTCTCCCCTCTACATTTGTCTGATTATTTCTTACCAAATGGGGAGACTTCAGACAGTGATGAAACCGATTTGGATGATTCTCATGCAGGAGGAGGGAGAAGTTCTTTTAAAACCAGCTTGTTTGTATGATCACTTACAGTTCACTGGCCAAAGGCTGCTCAAGTAGAATGCTCTTCCAATGGACAGTGCACAAGCAATGAACACATTTCCGGTGACCATCCAAATTAGGAAGTTTTTGGTGCAGCACAGTTCTTGAACCCAGAATGCTTGTCAAACATTTACTTAACAAAAGGGAAAAACATATGTGACACTGATTTATTTATTTTTTTGTAAATAAAACTGTAAATACCAACAATGGCAAACTCAATCCTATAAGAAGAAATACCCAACAGTAGGTAACCCAAGTTTAAGAGAAGGAAAGGGAGAAAATATGCCAAAGATGTAAGACAAAATAAAAACGTTTGCACCTACTAAAAGATTTATGGGTAAAAAGTTGTGTGCTTACCTTAAACATTCCATCTGTGTTGTAGATCTTCATTCATTTCTTACTGATATGTTTCAGTTCCTTCCTCAGAACCGCCTCAGCCAATACAACAAGCCTGTACCAAGCAAAAACTCTTGAACCGTCATACCCATAGTGCCCCTCTCCTCTTCTCTTCAGTTCAAATTTGCCCATAAGGATTAGAAACAGTGGAGGCCCTATCTGAGAAAATGCCCTATCTGGTAGTCAGGACCAAAAACCATCCACCAGGAGTCTTCCGGCAGGGGGGTAGGAGGGCAAGGACATAAGGAATGAATGAAGATCTACCACACGGATGGAATGTTATGGTAAGGACGTAACTTCTTTATCTGATGTTGTAAATCTTCATTCATTCCTTACTGATGGGACAGAGTCCCTAGCTACTTTATGTCCTGGGAGGCCCTATGGAAGGATATTCCTGAGCACCATTGAGCCAAAGGGTGCTCTTCCCCTGGAGACCATATCCAATTTGTAATATGTAATAAAGGTGTGGGGGGTTGCTCAGGTAGCTGCTGCTCAGATGTCATCTGTAGAGGCTCTGGAATGAAATGTCACTGAAGTGGACACGGACCTGGTGGACTGAGCCTTGACTCTAGTAGGTAAAGTTAATTTGTTCTGTTGATAGACAAAGTTAATGCAATCTCTTAACCATTTTGATAAGATGACTTTGGAAACATCGTTGCTCAGTTTTGGGCCTGAAATGATTCTGGACAGCTGGTCCAACTTTCTGAAAGATTTAGTTCTGTAGTAAAAAGCGTAGTTGCCTATGTACATCCAACAGTTGTAAATGGTATTCACCTTTGTTAGAAAATGTTGGGAAAAAACTGGCAAATCAATGGACTGAGCGAGGTTTGAATTCGAAATACCCCTGGGCAGGAAGGAGGGGTTAGTCTGAAGCGATACTCTCTCATTGTGGAAAATTATATAAGGGCGATTAACACACACAGCTTGTAACTCCGATATTCTCCTGGCTGAGGTGATGGCTACCAGGAATAAGGTTTTCCAGGATAAAAACTTTGTCACATGTGGCAGAAGGTTCGAAGGGTATACAAGTCAAAGTTTGTAAGACTAGAGTCAAATTCCAAGGTTCAGTAGGATTTTTAATAGGTGGTCTCAGGTGCAAAACTCCCTTCAGGAAGGTTCTGCAAAGACGGTGGGACATTAATGAAGAATCATTAGAGCCATTATGAAAATTGGTGATAGCTGGTAAGTGAACTGTAACAGTAGAGGCTGAGGCTCCTGATTGGAGTAGAGTCGACAAGTATTCTAAGACCTTATCGACCAGGGTTGAGAATGGGTCTAGTCCTTGTTCTTTAGCCCAGATTACAAATGTGACCGTGTGACCCATTTGCTATGATAGAGTTTCCTGGTGGAGGGTTTATGAGAAGCCAGAAGTATCTTTCACACTGGGGAAGATAGGTTAATCTGCCTGACAATCAGCGGAAGTGGCAAAACCAAGTGGTCAGCTTGAGACTCTGAAGGTTGGAATGGACCAGCCCCTGTGTTTGAGAGAGGTGTCCTGGGGTTGGATCCAGGGTCCACAGACACTGAACCAGGTGAGGCTATAGGAAGGGGAACCAAACTTGACAGGGCCAATAGGGTGCAATGAGGATTACCTTGCTTCTCAACCGATGTCCTTCAAGGATGCATCTGCAGTCATAACATATGGGTTGTCCTGCCTCAGGCAGCCCTTCGGTCGGCCGGATTCCAAAGTCTGGGTCTGGCCTCGGCTGATGTCGCACTTTCCCCAATGTCAGAGCATCTGGGGTATAAAAGCATCAGCCGACGCCATTTTCCTCAGTCTTTCTTGCCGCGCGGTGCCCGAAGCAGAAGCTGTTCGCAAGTGCCGGTCGGTCAGATCCAGTGAATTCAGCTACCGAAGATTTCGAAAAAAGCTAAGTACCCCGTTGGGGACTCTTTCTTGCCTCAGCCAATGTCAGACAAAGTAAATAATTGTTTAACTTGTGGGAAACAAATACCTCATAAGGATTTCCATTCCTACTCCCTTCCTTGCTTAGGCCCAGACCACGACGTATCCGCCTGTTTAGCCTGTGCTTCCTTCAACTGACGAACTCTTAGACGTCAGTCGGAGTTTGCAGAGGAATTTTTTGGAGCCGCTTTTGCTTATAAAATGCCGTCGGAGACTCCGACTTCGCATATGGTCAAAAAACGCAAGGAAAAGGACAGACACTCGCGGCCCGCGGTGTCGGCTGAAACCACTGCTAGGCCTACCGCGAGTGCCTCGGTTTCGGCCGAAACAGAGTCCTCGGAGATTCCTTCTTCCGAAACCATACTTCCGACCACCGAGGCCTGAGAGGCCCCAGCTGAGTCGGCTTCAGAACTTCCTATCGAAACCAGTGTTCAGGAAATGTCCGACACCATACCTTTGGACATTTCTACTCCTGCACGTGGGGCAGCTAGGCCCCCTGCTTCCATGTCCATTAAGGCTTTTTCAAGGGCTAAAGCTGCCAAACTTTCTAAAGCTTTGCCTGCCAAATCTACCTCCCAGAGGCCTTCCTCTAGTTCACAGATCCTCAGCCTTGCTGAGGACCTTATTTCCTTAATTAGGGGTTCACAACCGCACCCAGACAGGGCCTCTCTTCCTCCTCCAGACAAAAGGCCCAGGACTGACCCCTCTGATCCACACTCCTCAGATGATTCCACGGATGGATCTGAGTTGTCAGACCACCAGGAAGGGGCTTACTCGCCTTATGAGGATTCAGATGCAGAGGAATCTATCCCTTCGGCCTCCCCTCCTGAAGAGTTTTCCTTTGGTGAGACTCTACACTCCATGAGAGAGCATTTTCAATGGCAAGGTCAGGATTTCTCTGATTCTAGAAAAAGATTAAGGACCTTTTTGCATTTGCCTCAGCATAGGCCCTTAGCTATACCTCCTGTTCTGAATGTAATTGATGATGTGTACAATGATGTCAGTACAGCCCCTGATACTCTTCCTCCGGCCCCTGCCAAACCTGACAGATACTACAGGGTTCCGGATTCTCATTTCCATTTGTATAAAGCCCATTCTGCAGACCCAGAAACTATTTCTCAGGGCCCTAAAGGGGTTGCGGCCGCTACTTCCAAAAATCCTCTACCCTCTGAAAGAGAGTCTAGAGCTTTAGAGAGATGGGGAAAGAAGGTGTATACCTCTGCAACTCTTTCTGTCAGGGCATTAAACTGTCAATGTCATATGATACAGTACCAAGAGTATTTGTTAGATGAACTGAATAAGAAACTTTCTTCTCCTGAACCCCTAGACCGTAAATCCCTTCAGGATTTGGTACACAACTCACAACAGGTTAGTAATCATTTCTTAAAATGTGGCTATGATGCACTGGAGGCTTCATTTAGATCAGCTATGACTGGGGCAGTTATTCATAGGCATGCCTGGCTGAAGGAGCAATCTTTGCCAGACCATGTCAAAGCTAAACTCCTGGATGCTCCAATGGAGAAACAAAATTTATTTGGCTCCTCTGCTCAGGAGATCTTAAAAAAGGTTGAAGAAAAGGCAAAATCTGTGCAAACCGTTAAAGATTTCCTGCAAGTTCAACCACCGAGATTCAGCAGAAACTGGCCTACTAAGAATTGGTCCTTTCCAGACTCGGACAGAGCCCAGAGAGGCAGGAACAGGCGCCCTAGAGGCAGAGGGCAATCGAAGGGTTCCTACAGAGGCCGTCAGTAGCAGCCTGCCAACCAGAGGAGTAGTGCAACAGCAACAACAACAACCACTACACCAGGACAGGCTCAATGACTTAACTCTGATTCCGCCTACCAGGGATCAACTGGAAGCACCCTTGGGCGGAAAGCTGGCTTTATTCTCAAAAAACTGGCATTATATTACAAAGGATACATCGACACTGCAAATAATAGACAAAGGATACAGGTTCCACTTCCACACGTTGCCAGAAAGAAGCGGAATGCCAAACCTTCCACCAAATCAGAGGGCAGAGGCTTTAAGACAAATCAGCAATTTACTTCAGATGAAAGCTATAGAAAAGGTACCATGTTCAGAACATTGCCAAGGATTTTACTCCAGACTATTCCTTGTACCAAGAAAAGAAAATCAATGGAGGCCTATTCTCGACCTGTCCGCACTGAACACTTATCTCATTGTGCCAAAATTCAAAATGCTGACCCTACAGCAACTTCTTCCCATGTTGGGCAAGGAGTCTTGGCTGGTGACTGTAGATCTCAAGGAGGCATACCTGCACATCCCTATTCGACCAAGTTGCAGAATACACCTCAGATTTCTTGCAGGATCAGAGCATTATCAATTCTCAGCATTGCCCTTTGGCTTATCTACTGCGCCCAGAGTATTCACGAAATGCCTGGCACCAGTAATTGCACATTGCAGACTACAGGGAATTCAAATTTACCCATACCTGGACGACTGCCTAATACAAGCGGACAACAAGAAAAATTTGATAAAGGACTTGGCTTATGCCATACACCTGCTATAGACCTTGGGATACACAGTCAACATCCAAAAGTCAAGACTAGTACCATCCCAAAGGATAACCTTTTTGGGTGCAGATCTGGACACAACCACCCAAATGGCCTTTCTCACAGAAGAAAAACAAAGACAACTTCCAGACTACTTCATGATTCTGACAAGACAAACTCAGCTTACTGCAAGGAAAATCCTGCAAGCCCTGGGTTATATGGCATCCTGCATAATTCTAATACCACATGCCAGGCTGCATATGAGGAAATTACAATGGTACCTAAGGAGTGTATGGTCTCAACACAGTCACAGTTTAGAAACCATGATACCAATTATTCCATGCCTTCAAAAGGAATTCCTGTGGTGGGCTCAGGCCTGCCAGTCCAACAGAGGGTTGCCTTTCAGCAAACCAAAAACAAGGCAGACCATCACCACGGATGCCTCAGACCGAGGATGGGGAGCACACATGGAGGGCAAATGTATCCAAGGCCTATGGCCTCAAGGACAGCTAAGCATGCACATAAACCAAAAGGAAATGCTGGCAGTGAGGCATGCAATCGAGGCATTCAAACCCTTCCTCCAACAAGGGCACCTGTTAATAAGGACAGACAACACCACGGTCATGTGGTACATAAACAAGCAGGGAGGCACACATTCTTACCCTCTATGCCGGATGGCTATGAATCTGTGGGAACTATGTCTGAATCTCAATATCCAACTACAGTCCCAATTCGTGCCAGGGAAAGAAAATGCACTGGCAGACAGCTTAAGCAGAACTACCATGGATGCACACGAATGGATGCTGCACCCAGACATCTTCCAACTCATAGCAAAGACATGGGGAATGCCGGAGATAGATCTGCTCGCCTCCCCACTCAACCATCAACTGAAGACATTCTGCTCAAGGACATACCACCCACAAGCTTGGAGGGTGGACTCTCTCTTTCAGCTGGAAAGCCCTAACAGTATATGCCTTCCCACCTCTCCCATTGATGTACAAGGTTCTACTGAAGATCAGGGAGGAACAGCCAAAAGTGATACTAATAGCTCCGGACTGGCCAAGACAACACTGGTATCCATTATTGAGAAGCATGTCTCAGACAAACTCATGGCCTCTCCCCCTATGGCCTCTTCTTCTGACGCAGAATGATTTCAAGACCCTGCATCCCAACTTGAAAACATTGCAGCTAACTGCCTGGAAAATTCCTTAAATCCCAATCAAACTGCTTTATCTCAGAGGGTGAAGGACATTATCCTGGAGGCTCGCAGGCCGTCCACAAGGAAGACATACTCAGCTAAATGGAAGAGATTTCTCATTTGGAGCACATCAAAAGGCTCAGATGTCACAGTGGCAAATATAACACATATCCTAGAATACTTAGCAGAATTGTTCCACAATGGCCTGTCCTATTCTTCCATTAAGATTCATGCTTCAGCAATTTCAGCAGAATACAATGTGGATCCACCTATCTTCTCGCACCCTCTCCTCAGACAATTTCTGAGAGGGATCAAAAATATTAAACCTCCAAGAAGACCCCCTCTACCTGCCTGGGATCTCAACTTTGTGCTGGAGAAACTGACACTTCCTCCTTTTGAACCAGCAGCATCAGCGGATCTACAGTTTCTATCTTGGAAAACTGCATTCCTTCTGGCAATCACTTCAGCAAGAAGAGTATCTGAGTTACAAGCATTAATGGCAGTGCAGCCTTTTCTTATTTTCCACCAGGACAGGGTGTCACTAAGAACCAATCCTACTTTTATGCCAAAGGTGGTATCTAGGGTATCCTTGAACCAAGCTATTCACTTGCCTACATTCTTCCCTAATCCACAGAATAAAGGGGAAATACTTTTGCACACCCTGGATATACTCAGACAACTACGCTACTACTTGGACAGAAAAAAACTAGCAGAAAAACTGACCAACTTTTTGTAGCATATGCAACTGGGGTGCAAGGAAGAGCAATTTCCAAACAGACAATTTCAAAATGGATAGGAAATTGCATTCGATTTTGCTACTCCTTTCATGGAAAGACAGTTCCTGAAAACATCAGGCCTCACTCCACAAGGGCCACGGCCACCACAACAGCCTTCCTACGAGGGGTGGCTACCAAGGACATTTTAGAAGCTGCTACTTGGAGCTCCGTGCATACATTTGCCAAGCATTACAATCTACCTTTATACTCTAGATCCAGAGCAGGGTTTGCAACTGCAGTCCTGCAGGGGATCTTAACTACACCATCCTTCTCTTAGTACCTCCTCCCCCAGATTGGCTATGGTATTCTACCCATATGTTATGACGGCAGATGCATCCTTGAAGGACATAGTACAGTTTTGTACCTACCATAAATGTAGATGTCCGATAGGTATGCATCTGCAGTCAGGATTACCCTCCCTCCTTTCCCTCTGTGGTATTCCTAGGTTACTTACCCCTCTTTTAGCTAGCTGGGGGAATCTATTATGATGTATTTGTTTGTTTATACATGTATATAATTTGCAAATGTTTGGAACTTTTCAGCATTTATCCAAATTTAGCCTTCCTAGAGGGCACCTGGCATCTGGGGCAAGAAAAACTGAGGAAAATGGCGTCGGCTGATGCTTTTATACCCCAGACGCTCTGACGTCGGGGAAAGTGCGACATCAGCCGAGGCCAGACCCAGACTTATGAATCCGGCCGACGGAAGGGCTGCCTGAGGCAGGACAACCCATATGTTATGACTGCAGATGCATACCTATCTGACATCTACATTTATGGTAGGTACAAAACTGTACTTTGTGCTTTTTTCAAGAGCTGTGGAATGAGGGGAAAGGGAGGAAAGGCATACAGTAGACCCAGGGGCTAATCGTGTATCAGAGCATCTCTTGGTGACTCCCCCTGGAGGGGATCAGGGTGAAGAAGCTGCTGCATTTGTGGTTCAAGGGGGAAACAAAGAGATTGCAGCAAGGCTGCCCCCAAAGATAAAATATTTGTGTCACTGCTATGGGATTGAGAGACCACTCGTGAGGTATCAAAATGTTTCTGCTCAGTTTTTCCTCAATCATATTGGTGTTCCTGGAAATGTGCTTTGCTAAGAGAAAGGGGTTGGGAGCTATCGTCCATTGCCACACTCTCAGGGCTTCTTGGCATAATGGGTAGGCTGTGGTTCCTCCTTGCTTGTTGATTTACCAAACTACTGACATATTGTCTGATTGGATAGCAATTGTCCCAGATGGATGGGTTGTTTGGAATGCTTGCAATGCTAGGAGCACCGCCCTCAGTTCTAGGACATTGATTTGCAGCCTGGCCTCTAAGGGGGACCAATTGCCTTGAATAGTCTTTCCCTGAAAATGCCCCCCATCCCATCAGGGAAGCATCTGTGGTCACTGTGGCTTTGGGTTGATGGGGGGAGGATGACACCATAACTCCACCAATTCAGATCCTACTTGCATCAGTTTGTTATGTGGATTTGATAAGACATGGGGTGTGTTAAAATAGACCACTGGGATGCTAGGAGCCATTGAAGCAGCCTCATATGGAATCTTGCTAGTGGAACCAGTGTGATTGTAGCTACCATGGAGCCCAGAAGTTGTAGGACCATTCGAGCTGAAACAAGGTTTTGAGAGAGTATTGCTTGAAGATCAGATCTCAACCTTTGTAGCCTGTGATGAGGTAAAGCAACTCAGTAGGATACTGTCGAACGTTGACCAAATGAACTCTAAGCTTTGAGTCTGTAGCATCTTTGACTTTTTTGTGTTTACTGAGATTCCTAGCTTTTCTGCTAGATTTTGAGTGTACAATATGGCTTAAAGCAGTAGACTCCTGGTTGGAGCGGTAAGGACCCAATCATCTAGATATGCAGAAATGCAGAATCCTTATAGTCTCAGGTAAGCTACTACTACTGCCATGCATTTGGTGAACACCCTGGGGGCTGGGGAGAGACCAAAGGGCAGTACTTGAAATTGTAGTGACTGGCTGCTAGCCAGAAGCGGAGATATCTTCTGGATCGCTTGTCCATTTTTATGTTGTAATATGAATCCTGAAGATCTATAGAGCACATCCAATTGTCCTTCTCCAGAAATGGAAGAATGGACTGAACCGTGACCATCTAGAATTTTGCTTGTTTGACAAGCTTGTTCAGTACACTGATGTCCAAAATTGGTCTGCAGTCCCCTATCTTTTTTTGGCACTAAAAAGAACCATGAATAAAATCCAGATCCTGTTTGGTCTGGTGGGACTGATTGGATGACTCTTTTCTTAGCAGTTTTAGAACTTCTAGTGCTGCTGCATCCCTCTGATGGGGTGGAACATCGGGGATTCACCTTAGAGGCCTGGGGTAAAGCTCAAAGGGGATATGGTAACCTCTGGTCATTATCCTGTGCACCCAGGAGTCTGATGTTCTCGATTGCCAGTACAAGTGGTACAGAGAAAAACGCCCCCCGACTGCTTCCAGAGGTAAGCAATTGGGCTGCTTTTCAGGAGTGCTGATAGGGCTGACCAGAGAAGGAATCTCTGCAGCCCTGATTTCGTGGACCCCCCCTCTGCCACAGGAGGGGCGTCTTCCCAATGAGTTCCCCACTCTGCCCCGGGAGATTGCTCCCCACATGTGTCGCAGAAAGGCCCTTGGGATGTTTTGAACCACATCTTCCCACCTCTCTGATTCCTGGTGTAGGATTGTTGAGGGGGAGAAAAGTGTATGCCCACAGCAGATAGGGTCTTTCTGTCCTTCTCACACCTGGCTAATGTGTCTATAACTTTTGGACCAAACAAGGAAGACTCATCAACAGGAGCACTGATGAAGGAAGACTTGAAGGGGTCCACAAAGTCGCACAAGCGCATCCAGGCGTGACGTCTCATGATGCCCAAACTGGCTGTTCTGGCTGCCCCCTTGGTTGTATGGGTGATCAACCACATGGAGGAGTTTGAAATGTGCACTAGGGTGGTAAGCTGAGAGGCGATGTTCTCACACCACTTCGGGCCATACCCCTGTCAAAGTACCTGAAAGGTCTGTAATCAGGTCCCTTTGGAGATGTGTAAAATGTGCCAGGTAGTTCAGCGACTGTAAAGTGAAGGTCGCTAAAGCATAATTCCACTTCCATAGTCTGTTATCCATGACTTCCTGTTTGGAGGATGGACAGTCTAACTTTCTTCAGCAAGTTTGTACTTAGTAGCCACCACCACAACCATAGAATCTACTCCCAAGCCTCTGGACCAGTGGGGGTGTTATTGTGGTGGAGAGAGAGGAATTTATCAGGTCTTTTGGGAATCAGCTCAATGGTGTCAGGGGCCTTCCAGGCACACAGCACGATGAGCTTAACCAGCTCATCTGAAGGTGGAGTCACCCAGGAAGTAGAGGTTCTCGCATGGAAGGCTTGCAAGAATAAAAATTCCTCGGCTGAAGGGTTGATGGGCTTCCAGTCACCCCTCTTTTTCAGGATCTCCAGTATGTCTCCAAATGAGACATCCTCAGGGGGTGACCGTGAAGACCCTTCTCCCTCATTGAAATCTGTATCTTCAGTGAGGGATTCCTCAGGGGAATCAACATGCTTCCTCTTGCACATTCCCTTTTGGGGTGGCTCCTCAGTGAGACCTTCTGAGGAGGACTCTGAAGAGCGGGTGCCCTGGAGTAGGGTTTCTTGCTCGCATGCCCAATGTCCATTCTTAGACGGCTGTGTCAGCTGCATACCAGAGGAAAGGGAAATGTCAGGTTCCGATGCTGGGGGTACCAACTATTTTTTGCAGAAGCAAGAACCCTCTCCACCGATGGGAGCCTGGAACCAAGAAGGACAACCTCTGAACCGGGGTCACACCCTGCTCCAATGAGCCCACTTCCAGAATAGGAGCCTCGAGAGGACCAAGAGCTGCCAAAACAACTGGAACCATAGACAGCGCCATAGAAAAAATTGGCTCTGAATTAGGGGTCATGGTGCTGGCAGGCCATTTACAGTCCTAAAGGTGGGTCAGCTCCAAATGGACCAAAGTCCAGAGGGTAGTCTCCGGAACTATGGAAGGTAGCCTCACAGGAACCGAAGAAGATGGCACTGGGATAGACATTGGTACCTAGGGCTCCAAAGCCTGAGAAGAGGTTGAAGGAGGATATGTTGGAGTCTGTGCAGAAAAACCTTCAGCTCCGGGTGGGAGGGAGGTCTTGGTTGGGGTTGGAATGCCTCTGGCTGCTAGGAGCTGATTGACAAGCCTCACTACGTCAAGTTTGGAAAGACTCATGGTTGAAGGTGTAGATATTCCGGAAGGAGAGTCAGGTATCTCAAGAAATGGACTATATTGTTGTCTAAAAAAGGGGTCGATTGTAGGAGAATATCTGGTTCTGGGCAAAATTTCAGTTCTCGGCACCACAGTCAAAGGACCCATGGAGAAATTACTGTAGCTGCTGAAATTGTGTCTGGTACTGAAGGAGGTATCATTGTTGTCTGTTCCGTGGAAGGTGTTATTGACTTCAGCACGGTAGAGAGAGCTACAGGCTCTGGTGCCGCAAAAGTTGAAGCAGACATTTTTCGTAATTTTGGTGATGGTTCAGGTATGGTCTGAGATGATTTTGGTTCCTTGGAAATTGGAGAAGTCTGAACTGAATGACTTCTTTTTGCTTTCTTTTCTGGGAGGAGATGAGATCTCTGCCTCAGAAAGGGCCTCCGAAAAAGGAGTTTTTAGTAATCCCTTCATGATCAATTTATTTTTTCGCTTTGCCAAAGTGTGAGAGCTAAAATTTTTACAAAGGTTACATGGAGGTTGAACCTGAAGGTGAGGAACCCTGAGACAGTAGATGCACAAAAGATGCCCATCAGAGTTGGGCATCTTTCGCCCGCATTTATCACACTGCTTGAACCCGGTCGTCCCTTTCTTGTCAAACATAGTTTACAAAGAATAGTCACAATCTTGACTAAACAAGACAATATTCAAATTCCAATACACTCTTATGGTAAACACACACCTGAAAAGAAATTATCTTCTTTTATTTTTATTTTTTTTTATTATTAAAGAAAGGAGATGCATAAAAGAAGGGGGAGGAGGGGAAATGCCAATAATGGTAAAGCAATTACCACAAGGGTAAGGGAGGGGCCTGTACCAACAATGGTACTAAGAATACCAAAAGGGAAGAAAACTCGCTCAACAACTACAAGGGTAAAGAGAAACTATCAATGACTAAAAAGGGGAAGAAATTAAGAAGACTAGAAACTAGTCAGGAGATATAGAAAAATTCACTACTTAGCTGAGAGCTGGCTTGGCACGTCTTGAGAAGTACGCGGCAAACGAGTCCTGAAGAGAGGAGGAGAGGGGCATTATGGTTATGACTTAGTTTGAGTTTTTTGGCTAATGCGAGCTTGTTGTATTGGCTGAGTCAGTTCCGAGGACAGAACTGAAACCCATCAGTAAGGAATGAAGATTTACAACATCAGATAGGAAGTTATCTAGAAGTTAGGAAAAGAAAGCAGAACAATACAGTTTTCTAAAAAGGCATCAAAGTACTACAATAAAAAGTAATAAACTAGGTAATAAAATGGATAACTTAGCCGATGGTAGCCTGAGCCGAGTGCACCACATCTGTTCACTATGATTGGCAAACAACATCTGAGGTAATCTTGGGAGTAAGAGGGGATTATGGGTAAGGGGAAGAGCCTGCGCTGAGGATCCACAAGTCTAGAAGCAGGCAAAGTCAGATCTGAGATTGGATCAAGAGACCCACCTGTTGAATATATGAAACAGACAACATAAGATCATTCTTTATATTCCTCATAATCTCTTAACCCATCTGTCGCAAAACATTTCTCAATTTTCTCAGATTTTCCTTAAAAACTTGAACGCTGGTTCATAGGTAGTTACTAGGCTTTCAGTAGAATGGACCACTGAGTTGCCTAGCCCAAATTTATAATTGCCCAAAAAGCAGTGTCTGGTTAAGTGACTTGCTCAAGGACACACAGTAGACAAATAAGGACCGAGGGAATCAAACCCTATACCACAGAAACTGCAGCATAGACCAACTATAAAAACTTGTATCTGTGCAGTTCAGTTTCTTCCCCTTTTATTAAGCAATTCCTTTACAGTGATAGTAACCTTGTCATCATTTAACGTGCAGATACTGTGCGTCCATGTATCATTGCTCACACCTTTTTATTTGTTTTTTTTTTATCACAACTGTGATACAATAAAAATAAACATAACCTGTATCACTTTCCTTATCATCTTCATACCAAAAAATGATCAGTCACAGGGCCAAGAATACTTAAGTCACCATTTCTTCCTTTGCCACTGTTAGACCACAACTTATTAGTACTTCACTTAACATTTATTCAGAACATAAAATATCTTCCTTCTACCTTATTTCCACTTCAAGTAACTATACCGCAATTTATTTGGAAAAAAATGCACAATTTCATGCCAAAATAAACTCCTTTCAATTCAAAAAGTTTAACCACCTCCACATCAGTAACGGATTATCTACCCATATCAGTTTCTAACATTTTCTTTTCCTTCCTTTACCTGTCCCTTAAAGTTCATAATAATGTCTGACTCATTTCACATCTCCCGTTATATGAACCTGAGACCCTTTATTCCAGGCTTTCCAAATTGTACTGTATAACTTTATTGCAATTAATTACTGACATGTATGAATAATGCCTTCCATTCCCCATGGTGGGGACCCTAGTTTTAGCCATTCATTCTTACCTTCCCACCACCTGGTTCCTGTGCCATCGCTACCTGAACCTGGGTCACATGACTTTATCCCTTCCTGCATATCATGGGGCAAAATGCAGCTCCAATTTTATTCTTAACAACATTCATTTTTTAATGGCATACTGGTTAAGGTCTTGACTTTATAGATACAAGCTACAGGGTTGGGTTCTGGATGGGAGACCGGAAATTTACCCCAGGGGTGTCACCGATGCCCCTTTTGGATAAAGGCAGTTGGTTAGTCATACACTAGTGCTGGAAATATAGACCATACAGCTTAGTTAATAAGGGAACAAGGGTATAATATGACTAGGTTTATAAAGGCCCTAGGGTCAATAGCCTAGTAACTGCTTATGAACCTATTTGTTTTACATTCCTGTACCCAATGACCCTTCACCATGTCTTACATCACTACTGTTACTTATTACATTATGTAACCTTTCCATCACCAAGCATTGAAACATATTGCCTTGTGCAGAAAAGCATTTCATTGCCTTTCATCATTAACAGATATTATGCTTCAGGTTTGCTTTTACTATTTAGCATTACTGCCCACTTTCCATGCCCAGTCTAAATCCTTAATTACAAAAGCGGCCATAAGTCATCCATTACAATACAACTACTCTTTCAGCTGTGCTCTTTCAAAATAACTTCAAATTAATGCAAGATATTTCACAATCAATTATTCTCTCATCTTCCAGAACCGGTTTTACCCTAATTCAAGGTTGCATGTGAGATAATACAGCAAGCAATGACTGCATGTCTTAACCTCCTTTGTAAACATGATTCTCCACACTTTACACACTGTCCTAAAGTAGTTCTAATATATTACCTTATCAGATCTGTGTCTTTGCAACATTATATTGTTACTATTAATGATGTTTCTGCTCATTTTACTACTGCATTTTAATTTCACTGTACAGTACTGTCTTTCACTGAAACTTGTGCTTTTATTATTTTTACTTTCAGGCTTTAGTTTTTCCTAGAGCAATCAGACTTTTCATCAAGCTTGCAACACAGATCACTTTTTCTGGTGTTCAAAAAAAATGCTCACAGCTTTACCTCATCAGTGTCTGACCCCTTGAAACCAAGGGCCACACACTTGCTACAGCTCCATTCTCAGCTTCAGCATTTACATGTCCTTCCAAAAGCTAAATATAACACTCGCAAAATTGGAAGAAATCATGCTGTTAGTGCACTGCTTTGTTCAACTTCTTATGTCCTATCAGTTAGATTATTTTTCAGTACGCCTTTCCACAGTCAAAACTTCACTTAAAGGGAAGTATAAGAAGGTGATGAAAGATGTTAGGAGAAGCTATGTCCCAGATGAGGAGCAGGGACAAAGCAAGGATGCAGAGAGGAAGTCTTTTAGTAATGGTTTGAAAAGATGGTGTGAGACGGACCTGATGTAGGGTTTTATTCAAAGTTCCCACTACTTTATTGGAATAGAGACTTACCCAGCAACCCTTTGTGGTTTGCAGATCGTTAAGTAATAGTTTTTCATTTGACCACAGAGGATGGTTTGGTAGAGAGAATAAGAGTATCAGGCTAATTGTTGGCATGGGAAAGGGGGTATAGATGATTATGTGGGTAAAGATGAGCTGGGTATAAGATGGGTGGTGAGGAAGTTGAGTGAATTAAGTGTTTTTAGTGCTAAACAGTGATGGGTTTGGTAAAGTTTTTTGCAAGCAAATCTGACAACTTACAAGCCTCATTTAGTCATGATAGGGACTCCATATAAGAGAGAGGGTAAAAGGTAAGTGGTCGCTAGAGTTACTTTGGCAGAGTTTGTAAGGAATTTCTTTAATCTTTGAAGGGTATATAGATTTGATGGGTTTTCTTGACGCTGTTGTGACTAATAAATGTTGTTCCTGCATCAGGACTATCCACCTGGTGGTGTGAACATTGGCTCTCTGTGATTTGTTACTGTTGATATAACACCCTTCCCCCATGTACTAAATGGGGGGAAAATAAGCTGATGCCAATGCCATTTATGAACATTTGGGTCATAAAAGTAGGACATGTAGAAGTGACATTCACTGCAGTTCACTTTTCTTAGTTAAGAGAGATGGATTACAGCAGTGTATTTATATTCATGAGCTGGAATAGACAAAGCCAGAATGTAGCCTGCCTCCCCCTGGCGAGCAACTCATCATGGATGGGATGCATGACTCATTCACATTTGTTAAAAAATGACAGGATTTGCAATTTCTTGTATGCATCTAATTCATTGTGGAAATCTGATTTAATCTAATTCACTCATTGTGGGAATTGAGCTTTGTTAAAGTAAGTTAACAAAAAAGAGGTAACAGTTAAAACAGAATTGCAAGAAATAGAAGATAAAGAATAGAAGAAATGGCTGAGAATATGAAAAATGAAGCAACTGAGATGTTTAGACTGCCTGAAAGAAAAGAAAAACAAGCAAAATATACAAGGTAAAGATACAGAAGAAGGAATTATGTCTTCGGTATTCTAAGAATAGGGGTGATTGTGTCAAAGTTGGAGAAAGGGAGAAAAGTGTGAGAATTAAAGCAGAAAGAAGAAAACACTATGTGATGTTAAAATGTGGTGATTTGAATGTAAAACATGCAACTGCTGAGCTAAAAAATGGTGCTTTTTAAAAGAAAATTTGTAATTTTGTAGATTTGCAATTTAGTTACAGAATCCAAATGGGAATAGTATAGGTGCAAGTCTTTTCATCATTTGTTTTGGAGACAGCAGTTGTGGGCTCAGAGGAGTCACCAGTGAGGAGAGGTGTGCTTCCATGGGATAGGGTAGGCTGCCATTGGGACAAACAAGCTGTCCCGCTTGCTATTGCTCATTTGCATTACTCAGTCTCTACAAAAAAAAAAAATATATATATATATATATATATATATATATATATATATATATATATATATATAGTGACTCAGTTAAAGGGTTGTGTAGGTCCTTGCTTAGGATTTTTAATTCATATAATAGAACATGGTTATGTGCCAGATCTATAGAGGAAAGCTTTCATTGCACCCATTTTCAAGGGAGTGTTTGCCAGTGATATAAGAAATTAAATTACAGGCCCATCAGCCTTACTAGCTTCATGGAGAAATGTTCTGTCAGGATATTAGCAAAAAAGTAATTAGTAGTGGGTGACAGATATTATGTACAATACAATGTGGTTTCAGTCAGGGAAGATCTTATATCATCAACTCAGTTTTTATTTGATCATGGTAAATGCCCTGGGTACCAGTTGACCAGTGGGGTTATTTATTTAGACACAGCCAAGGCACATAGCTCCCACTCAACTGTTGTACAAACTCTAATAACTTGTGGAGTTAGCCCATATATTGATAAGTGAATACATTTGCCTTTGGAATCATGAATGCCATGTTAAGATCAAAAATAGTATTTTTGTCAACTATACAGTTATGTGGGGCATTATCACAGGTTCAGTACTGAGAACATTTTTCTTTTAATGTGCTTATAGCCACTGTCCTGAAGGCTGAAGTAGTCTGGATGGAAAAATTCACAGATAATGCTAAGGTCACTTTTCTGGTTACCTGGAAAAACAACAGGCCTTGCAGGAGTACTGGAAAGGTAGATGTGGTAAAAGCAATGCACAGTATCAAAACCAGCCATTATTTATACTGTACTATTGCCAATAATAAACGAAAATATCAGTACAGGCAGAAAAACTTGGAAGCTATGCAGATAAATATAAAAGAAAAGTGCAAAATAAGCAATTCACTGATGATCTAAAAAGATATTATAGAGAATTGGGAAGCAAAGTAAAAGGAATAGAATCACAACCCAAAAAATAAGAAATAGGCACACATTGGAGAAGTACTAATGAAGAACCAGTTGAACAAAACAAAGAATCTGATGTGAATCTTTATTTATCCTTGACTGTGATGGCTTTGTTTCCAAATATCGGAACTGACTCGGCCATTACTATAGCTCGTGGTGACCAAAAACTCTTGAGCATAAGTCCTACCTGCAATGCCTCTCTCCTAGCTTCGAGAGAGACATTCACCAGAGCTCTTGAGTTAAGTTAATTATTTGTTATAATATGTATCTATAACCTTCTTTCTCTAAAGAAAAAGAATATTTCATTGCTCTAGATTTCTGTTTGTCTCTATCTGATATTTGCCCTCTCCTTTTTAGTCAGTATAGGGTTGTATTCTTTCTACCATCGTTGGTAGGTCTTTCCTTTCCGTACAGTTTTTGTACTCTTTCCCACCATTGTTGGTAGTTTCCTTCTTCCCTTTTTTACTCTTTCATGCTTTAAAAAAAAAAAAAAAAGAGAAAGCTTGCTATAATTCTGTATTTCCTCACTATCTTGTCTGGGTACGCGAGTGGGTGTGTTCGACAATTACTCCTGTGAGAGTGAGTTTTTGATTTCTTTAAAGTTATAGTGACATGTCTAAAAGACCCTTCTGGGTTTAACAAGTGCCAGAAATGTGGCCAGAAGATTCCTGTCTCAGACTGGAATTCATTGTATGTTTTCTGTTTGGGCCCCGTACATTTACAATAAGACTGTTCCATTTGTCATGGATTTAGCCACCGGGCCCTAGTTGAACTTAAGAAAAAATAATTTGAGAGGAATGTTACCTTCTGCCTTCACGGATGCCATATCTGGTGTTGATAGGGAGAAAAGTAAAACAGATTAATCTTCTCCCTCTTCCTCCTGTTCTGTTTCAATAGAAGAATCTAAAAATGGAAGCAGTTTGGTGCCACTTTCTTCCTTGGCACCATCCGCTAAAAGGTACAAATCTTCGATTCATTTAAGTTACTCTGAACCAACTGCTTCGAGGCATATTTCTTTGGTTCTGACAGTATCTAAGGAGCTGATAGCCTTACCAAAGTCTGCATCTTCGGCACTGAGACTTTCGATACCGAAACACAGGACAAGACACCAGATCTATCAGAGTGGAGCTCTCTCTTGGCATTGACTTCCTCAGCACCAATCAGACCATTTCAGGACCAATCACTACCTAGGACAGTTTACTCACCTTCTGTTAATCCCTATGCCGATCAACTGCCTTCTCCATTTTTAGAGAGGCCTAAATTGCCCTTGGTTCTTTCCACCCGTTCCACCAAAAGCCTAACAGAATTGGATGTGGAGAGGCTGGTGAATAAGATAATCTGGGTGAGGTTTCTGTCAGGTACACCTTTGGTTTCAGCCTCTACGGTCATTTCTTCCATTACCCCGCCTTTTCCTCCTCTAGTTACATTTGAGACTTTAGAGTTTTTGGCTCTGACCCTCCTGTTGCTGGCTGCATTGATTACGGCGATGCTCTTACCTCCAGAATCTGTGATTACTCTGAGCTCTTTGGCTATTTCAGATCCAGAGACCTCTGAGGTGAGTCTGTGCTGTCAACTCTGAGAAGCAGGCATTGACTCCTATTTTCTCAGAGCAGTCCCTGCACTTCTGAGCATTAGCATGCATTAATTTGGTTCCAACGACTGTCTCGTCTGAGTGGAGAGTGACCACCGTTCTGAAGTTGTCCTTGTCAGTTCCACTGTCCCTCCCCTCTTTGGGGCTATGAAGAGAGCCCTATCTGCTGCAGCCAGCCAGTTGGCTCCTCCTTCTTCGGGGATCATAACCACCCTACTCCCATGCTTAGATATTCTACCAGCATTCCCACGAGGACAGCGAGTCCCCAGACTGCAGGAATCTGATACCTGATCCATCCTCTTCTGATACCTCCCCGGCCTCTCCCACTGAAGAGAGTCCTCAAAAGCGAAAGTGCAAGAGAAAGCAGTTAGATTCCCTGGAGGAATCTGTCACTGAAGATACTGACTTTGAAGAAGAAGGGTCCCCAAAGTCTCTCCTGATAATGTTGTCTTTGGATTATCCTAGAATTACTAAAACAGAGGGGTAACTGGAAGTCCCAAAACCCTACTCCAGAGAAATCTGTAAACCTACAGGCTTTCGACACTCACCTGTCTACCTCTTGGGTGATTCCACCCGCTGATGAGCTCATTCAGTTGATCTCTCAGTAAGTGTGGAAAGCTCTGGACACCACTGAACACATTCCCAGGAGACCTGACAAAATCTCCCTCCCAGGATAAATAGTTCTGGGCCAAGGGTTTAGCTGTGGATGCCATGGTCATTGCAGCTGTCATGAAAAAGGAACTAGATGAGGAAAGTTCCTCTATCCATCCACCTAACAGAGAGTCTTCATCGATGGATATGTTTGGAAAGCAGGTTTACACTTCATCGAACATTGTCTTAAGATCCTTGAATTTCTTGGCACATTTTACCAGACTTCAAAGGGATCTGGTTAAAGAGTTATCCAATACCCTTGGGGTAGCTGTCTCTGAGGGCATACAAGAGAAAGTTGTTTCCCAGTTAGCTACCCTGAAGTCTGTGTCCACATTGTCCATGACACTCATTGCACATGCAGTTGAGGGGACCACTTGAGTGACAGGTTCAGGTGTTGCCATTAGGAGATATGCCTGGATGTGTCTGTGTGATTTCGTGGAGCCATTTATGTCTTCATTCATCAGTGCTCCCCTTGACAGATTGTCTCTTTTTGGCCGAAAAGTTTGAGAAGCGTTATCCAGGTGTGAAAAATATGGTAAGACCCTTTCTGCCTTGGGCATATTTTTTCCATCCCCCCCCCAAGATCCTTTTCCAGGAATCAGAGGAGCACACAGAAAATGTGGTTCAAAAAATCCAAAGGGCCTTTGCAAGACACACTTGGAAACAGTTCTTCCAGCAACGGGGTGGTGGACTTCAATGGAAGACTCTGTCCACGTGGCAGAGTTGGCCCGCAGAACCAGGACTTCAGGGATTCTTTCCCTGGTAAGCCCTACCAGCTCTCCTGAAATAAGGCCCAATTGTCTTACTCTGGAGGTAGTCAGGGGGCACTTATCCTTGCACCTAAATGCCTGACTAGAAGTAACTTCAGATTTTTGGGTACAAAAGATTATATCCAGAGGTTATACCATACCCTTTTCCTGTTCCATTCCAGAACGCAGGAAAATCCCCCATGTTTCACCCAATCAAAGGGAACCAGCAGTTATGCAAATACAAAAACTGCTAGAAAAAAAAAAAGAGTCATCCAAGAAGTCCCACCAGACCAAAGAGAATCCGTAATTTACTCCAGATTCTTTTTAGTGCCAAAAAAGACAGTGGACGGGAGACACATTTTGGATCTCAGTGTTCTGAACAAATTGGCTCGCCAAACAAAATTCCAGATGGTCACAATTCAGTCCATTCTTCCATTCTTGAAAGTGGATGACTGGATGTGCTCCACAGACTTTCAGGATGTGTATTACCATATAAAAGTGGACAAATGCTTCAGAAGGTTCCTCTGCTTCTGGCTGGGAGCCAGTCATTACCTGTTCAGAGTTCTACCCTTTGGTCTCAGCACAGTCCCCAGCGTGTTCACCAAATGCATGGCAGTAGTAGCAGCTCACTTGAGACTGCAAGAATTCCGAGTGTTTCCATACATGGACAACTGGCTCATGACCATAACGACCAGGCATCTGTTAATAATGGCGAGACACTACATTCTCCAGACTTGTACAAACCTAGGAATAACTATAAATTATGAAAAATCAAAACTGACTCCAACTCAGAGTTTAGAGTTTATAGGAGCAATGCTCAATACAAAAACTTTCATAGCTTCCCTTCCTTCTGCGAGGCTACAAAAGGTCAGAGAACAAGTTCAAAGGATACAATACACCAAGAAACTATTGGCCCATCTAGTCTTACAAGGCCTAGGTTCAGTGGCTGTGGCAATTATACTAGTTCCCTTGGCAAGGTATCACATGAGAATTATTCAATGGCTACTTGCATCTCAGTGGTCAAATGTTTATCAGCCTATATCGGATCAGATTTTGATAACCAATCTTTGCAGAAAGGATCTAGCTTGGTACTTGCACTCAGAAGAAATTCTTCTGGGCCATCCCTTTGCCCCACTGCAGCCCAAGGCCATAGTGACCACAGATGCCTCCCAGATGGGGTGGGGGGGCATTATCTGGGTAAGACAGTTTAAGGCACTTGGTCCCTTATGGAGGCCAATTTGCATATCAACGTGCAGTGCTTTTAGCATTGCAAAAGTTTCAGACTACTCTCCCTTTGGGAACAATTGCGATTCAAACAGGCAATATGTCATTGATTTGGTACAACAACAAACAGGGAGGAACCAAGTCTTACCCCCTTTGTCGAGAAGCACTCAGAGTGTGGCAAGGGGCAATTTCTTCCAACTGATTTCTGATAGCAACACATATTCCTGGGAGCTACAGTGTGATAGCAGACAAACTGAGCAGATGTTATGTGATCCTATCTCGCCTACATTCTGAATGATGGGTTATGCCAAAAGTCTCTTATTGGCTGAGCTTACTATATCCCAGGATGCACCACTGCCAGTCTCCCAGATCTCGTTTGCCGCTTCCCTGCAAAGACGTGGTCTCGAGCTGGCTGGGCTGAGTAGCTTTTATTAACTACTTTTTCTGTCAGTTTTTGCTCTTTTATATCACAAAAGCCGTTTTAACGGCTATCGCTGCCTTTGTGTACGTTTGAGTTGTGAAATTTGTTGTGTGTGATTGGGTTGAGTTTGTTACAATCCAGGGCCTTTTCGGTCAACCTTTGTAACTGAAGCTTTTAGTGGTTTAAAGTTCGGTCATTACAGCTAAGGTTGTGTTTTACACTATTACTGTAAGCCTTGGGTTTTTGTCTGAATCTATAGTTGTTAAATTTCCTGTCAGAAATTGTTTAACATCATGTCTCAAACCCCTAGGCCTTCGGGCTTTAAAATGTTCTAAATGTGCTTTTAAGATGTCTGTTACTGATGACCATCTACTTTGTGTATATTGTTTAGGGGCAAAGCACTTGCAGGAGTCATGCAGCGTATGTCACGCTTTTTCCTCAAGGGTCCTCCAGGAGAGGAAAAATAAATTGATTCTCAAGGGTTAATTAAACCCTCTTTTGAAGAAGCCTTGTCTTCCTCTCCGCTCCTGCCAAAGAAACGGTTCCGACCAGTCCGTCGGATCCGACTGCCAAGAGACCTAGGCAGGCCTCCCAAAGACTTGCCTCGATGCCTCCTCGGCTTCGAGCCGATGGCTGGGGCATCGAGGCGGGTCACCTCGCCGGCTCCACTGCGATGGAATCTGGTGTGTGTTTCCTCTGCCGATTCTCATTCCCCTAGTCCCTTGGGGCCGAGGGAGAGGTCTTCGAACCCGTTCTGTTTCCTCTCGGTCTTCGAGAATGTCGGATTCTGATATAGACAGGGTGCTCCAAAGACTGTTCCAGTCCCCAGTCTTCCAAAATTTGTTTCGGTTCCAACCCAGTTGGCTTCCGATGACCATGACCCACCCATTGCCATTCCTCCTCCGACTGCTAGCAGGTGCTCTTGCAGTGAGAGATCTCAGGTCGTCGCCACCCCTTACTCCAACCCGGGCCCCGGGGTCCGGTTTGGTACGCCTGTGGACTTCGGCTGGACCCGAGGGTGATGTTTGGGACCTATGCTCTACCATCATGGCTCGAGACCGGACACTCCCAGGATTCTGGGGCCATCTCTCCGGTTTTACCAGCACCTTCCCTGGGCGTGGAGACTGGGTCTTTGGCAGTTCCCTGTCCGTAGCCAGCGGAGCCCCGAGGCCTGAGGTTACCCCAGTGGGGTTCCCTCCTCCTGAGGGTTCTTCGAGTTGTCTTCAGAGGAACCCCCAAGGAAGAGATCGCAAGAGGAAGCACGTGGACTCCGAGTCTATTACATCGGACACTGATATGGATGATGCGGAGGGGTCCCTAAGTAGCCCTCGGATGATGTCTCTTTTGCAGACATCTTAGAGATCCTCAAACAACGAGGCGGCTGGATATCCAAACCCCCTCTGCGGACGAATCAGTGCTCCTCAAGGCCTTTGGGGCTCAGCCCTCCGCCTCCTGGGTGTCTCCGCCCGAGCTTCTGGATTTAGTTGGATACCGTGGAACCAGTCCCTTCTCGTCCAAACAAATTTTATCTGCTCCCCGAAGTTCCTTACTAAAAGCGTGAGTTCCTTACTAAAAGGCGTGGCTGTAGATGCCATGGTGGTGGCATCTGCTACACAACAGGAGAGGCTTCAGCGTCCATCCATCCTCCTAATAAGGAGTCTAGGAGTATGGATAGCACCCTGACTTCAGCGGCCTTTACCTTAAGGTCTCTGAATTATTTGGCACATTTTACCAGGCTTCAGAGGGATCTGGTCAAGGAGTTGTCAGATTCCTCTCGGGTAACCTACCTGAGCAGCTAGCCCAGTCCGTTAGCTCTCAGTTGGCTATCCCACGTCAATTGCTAACTCGTCCATGAGGCTCATTGGCGTCTCACGTAGACAAGCCTGGCTCCCGCTTGTGTCAGTTCGCGGAGGCCTTCAAGTCTTCGCCCGGACGCTCCCTTTGATGGGTCCTCATTGTTTGGACCCAAGGTGGAGCAAGAGGGGAGGGAAAATGTGGTTCAAGTTTTTCTCCCAACAGCAGGAAGATTCCCGTCCAGAGGCAGAGGGGCTCTTCAGCCTCCCACACGACATGAGGGATTGCCCGGCTGTGCGAGCCAGTCGGGTGTCGAAGCACCTAAAAGCCTGGGAGTCAATCACTCAGGACAGATGGGGGAGGTTACCCCATCCCATTCAAATACTCACCCCCTCCGTCCAAGAGAATCCCGGACCCACCCCAGATCGGATCAGGAAATTACTCCAGGTTCTTTTTAGTGCCAAAAAAGACAGGGGACCTGAGACCAATATTGGATCTCAGCAGACTGAACCAATCAATCCATTCTCCCGTTGTTGGAGAAGGATGTTTGGATGTGCTCCATAGACCTCAAGGACGCCTATTATCACATACCGATACATCAGGCGTCCAGAAGGTATCTGCGCTTCAGCCTGGGAGTCAGTCATTACCAATTTTGTGCTGCCCTTTGGTCTCACCACAGCCCCCAGGGTGTTCACCAAGTGTTTGGCAGTAGTGACAGCTCACCTGAGGAGTCTTGGATTCCAAGTGTTTCCCTATCTCGACGACTGGCTCCTGACTGCCACCACCAGGCACCTACTAATGGACAACCTCAAAGCCACCATCTCTCTGGGTGTTTCCCTAGGGATTACATTCAATTGGTCAAAGTCTGTCTTGCTGCCCTCTCAGCGCATAAAGTTTATAGGAGCAGAGATAGACTCAAGATTGATGCGTCTTTCTTCCTGCCGAAAGGATCCGAACTTTACAGGGCCAAGTTCAAGCTCTGATCTCGAGATCCAAAGCCCCAGCCAGGATGGTCCTACAGGTTCTAGGCTCAATGTCTGCCACGGTACTTTTAGTTCCTCTAGCAAGGTTACACATGAGGATTCTTCAGTGGCTCTTGTCAACTCAATGGTCCTTTCAGGATCTTCCCCTCAATCACCACATCATGATTACGGAAATATGCAAAAGGGACCTTCGCTGGTGGCTTCAAACATCCAACTTGGATCAGGGAAAACCCTTTGTTCTCCCTCCAGTGGTTACCCTGACGACAGATGCCTCCCAGATAGGGTGGGGGCATTGTCTGGGCAGGCTAGTTCAGGGCTCCTGGCTAGCTCTTCTCCACATCAACGTGTTGGAAATGAGGGCTGTACTTCTATCCCTACAGGCCTTACACAAGTTTCTTCCTCAGGGCATCATCGCCATCCACACAGACAACATGTCGGTGGTTTGGTATCTGAACAAACAAGGAGGGACCAGATCGTATCCCCTTTGCAGAGAGGCCATGAGAGTGTGGGAATGGGCTGTAGCTACCAACCGCTTCTTGGTAGCGACCCACATCCCGGAAAGTCAAATATATTGGCGGACAAATTAAGCAGGACAATTCTCTCTCCTCACGAATGGTCTCTAAACCGCACGGTAGCAGCCCAGGTTTTCAAGAGATGGCGGACGCCATGCTGCGACCTATTTGCAACTCCACAAAACACCAAGTGCCAAAGGTTCTTCTCCTTGATTCCACATCAGGAAGTACCAGCCATGGATGCTCTAGCACAACCTTGGCCAACAGGGCTACTATGCCTTTCCTCCAATACCACTCCTTCCCAAAGTTATTCAAAAGCTTCTCAACTAGGGTCTTCAATGATTCTGATTGCCCCATACTGGCCTCGTCAGATATGGTTTCCTTACCTAAAAGCATGCAGTGGGCGATCCGTGGACCTTAGACCTGATCCCGGATTTGCTAATCCATCAGTCGGGACATTGGCATCAGTCCCTTCAATCTCTGAAATTGACAGCTTGGCTCCTCCACTTCCAACCTTAGTTAGAAGTCACACACTAGACAAGTTGTTCACATTTTATATTCCCACAAACCCACCACTAACAAATTGTACGTCAGTAAGTCGAAGAGGTTTGCTATCTGCTCAACTCAAGGGCTTAGACCCTATCACTGCTCCTGTCCCAGAGGTTTTGAAATTCTTAACATCCCTGTTTAATCAGGGATCTTCTGTCTCAACTATTAAAGTTCAACTAGCTGCTATCTCTAAGTTCCATGAATCCACGGATCCTCCTTTGATGAGCAGCAGACTATGCAAAACATTCATTAAAGGTGCGAGTCTGTTAAGACCACCAGTTTTTCATCCTGCACCTCCGTGGGATCTTGATTTGATTAACATCCCCTTTTGAACCGGCTGCTACATGCGAATTAAAATATCTGTCTTGGAACACGCCATTCTTAGTGGCTATTAGTCCGGCAAGAAGAGTCTCAGAGCTTCAAGCCCTGTCTATTAAACCACCGTATTTGATTTTCCACAAAGATAGAGTATCACTCAGGCCTAATCCATCCTTTGTTCCAAAGGTCTGCTCTAGTTTCTGTCTTCAACAATCTCTAGAACTACCAGTTTTCTTTCCGAAATTCTCTAATGAAGCAGAATACACTCTCCATAAATTGGATGTTCACAGGCAATTACGCTTTTATTTAGACAGGACTCAGCAACTTCGTAAGTCAGACCAGTTGTTTGTGTCCTTCTCAGATAATAAATTGGGCCAAACCATAAAGCTACAATCTCAAAATGGATCAGAGATTGCATAACTCAGGCCTATTCTTCTTGAATAAACATCTTACATCATCTATCAAAGCTCATTCTACCAGAGCTATGGCTACTTCTATAGCCTTTCATTCCAAGCTCGCTATATAAATTTGTGCTGCGGCTACTTGGTCCAACCAAGCACACTTTCATTTCCCACTACAAATTGGATGTGGCATCTAAAGCATCATTTGGTTCCACGGTACTCAGGAGTGTTTTCCAGTGAGCCACCCAGGATTCAGGTGCTAGGACGCTGTCCCATCATTCAGAATGTAGGCGAGATAGGATCACATAACATCTTTTAGTTATGTACTCACCATAACTTCAGATGTTTGGGATCCATCTTCCCCTGCCTTGCAGATCAGAAGAGATTGAACGGTTTTGAGCTCCACTGTTTTTATCTTGTTTCATCTGACGATGTTATATAAGCAGGGTATGCATGTGTGCATGTATGCGGACAAACTAGATCTGGGGGACTGGCAGTGGTGCATCCTGGGATATAGTAAGCTCAGCCAATAAGAGACTTCGCTTTGGCATAGAGGATCGGCTCCGAACCCATCATTCAGAATGTAGGCGAGATGGATCCCAAACATCTGAAGTTATGGTGAGTACATAACTAAAAGTTCTATTCTTCTGCCTCATGAGTGATCTCTCAATCCCAATGTGATGAAAAGGACTTTTTATTGATGGGGCCAGCCTTTTGTGACGTCTTTGCCTCGCATCTGAACAAGTGCAGCAACTACTGTGTCCCGATCCCCTCTCCAGGGGAGGCACTGAGGGGATGCTCTTCTACACACTTGGCCCCCGGGAATTCTTTATGCCTTTCCTCTGATTCTCTTAATTCCAAAGTTCTTACAGAAAGCAAAGTAATCCTCATTGCTCCTTATTGGCCTCAACAGATATGGTTTCCCTTTCTTTGGCCTTATCTTACAAGAAAACCATAGACTTTGGACCCAGCTCCAGAACTTTTGTCCCATCCAGATGGTTTGACTCACCTGAACATTCTGAACCTCAACCTGACAGCATGGCTCATCCAGTTCCATTAATTGCCAGGTGGACATACCTTTCTTCCCCAGTACGTCATATTCTGTTAGCTTCCCATAAGTCATCCACTCGTAAACTCTACACTAGCAAATGGAAGAAATTCACTTTTTGGGCTTTATAAAGGGACTCATCCCTTTTTGGCTCCTGTTGACAAAATTCTAGACATTTTAGCTTTCCTTTTCAATACAGAAGCTTCTTCTTCAACTATTAAAGTTCAGCTTGCAGCCATTTCCAATTTCCATAATGGTTTTGAGGAATATTCCTTGGTTTCTCACAGACTTTGCAAGGCCTTTCTAAAAGGAACTCTGTTGTTAAAACCTCCATATAAGGATCGTACCCAAACTTGGGATCTCAATTTAGTCTTACAGGTGATTGTACGATCACCCTTTGAACCATCTGCTAACTGTGATTTAAGTTTTTTGTTCTGGAAAACATTATTTTTAGTTGTGATAACTTCTGCCAAAAAAAATTCAGAAATACAAGCCTTGTCATGTAAACCACCTTACCTCATTTTCCATAAAGATAGCGTCTCTTTAAGGACAAACCCTTCCTTCCTAAGGTGGTGTCAGATACCAATATAAATCAGAATATCAATTTGCCAGTCGTCTTTCCCAACTTTTCAAATAAAAAGAATACTGTCTGCAGTTACTAGATGTTCACAGACAATTACACTTTTAGTTACATGGACAAGTACTAGACTAGGTAGATCAGTGAAGAAAGTTACCTTAGCAAGATAGCTCAAAGATTGTGTTTCATTTATCTGCCATAGTAACAAAATTAATTTGCCTGCTGCTATAAAAACTCATTCTACAAGAGCTGTGGCTACTTCTACAGTTTTCCAGTCTTCAGCTTCAATGGATGACGTGCAGCAGCAACCTGGGCTACTCCACACAACTTCATTACCCATTACAAATTGGATTTGATCTCCAGGGGAATAACCTCTTTTGGTTCACTGGTGTTCAAGACTGCACTTCCGTGAATCCTCCCAAGATCAAAGGTAGCTGGGGACTCTGTCCCAACAGTCAAGGATAAATGAAGATTGACAACATCAGATAAAGAAGTTATGTGCATACCATAATGTTCCATCTGTGTTGTCCATCTTCATTTATCCTTGACTCCCCTCCCTCCTTCCCCCTGCCCTGGCAGTTTTTTTTTTTTTTTGGTGGAATGGGCTCTATATATACCTTATTACTGATAATTTATAAAAGGTTCCAGATATGGCCTCCATGAAAGTGTTATGGTTCTGCCATTCTCTTCATCTGCAAACTCGATCTGAGGTAACTAGAAGAGAGGCATTGTGGGTAGAACTTAAACTCAATAGATTTTGGTCATTGCTAGCTGTAGTAAAAGCCGAGTTGGTTCCGATATTTGGAATCAAACCCGTCAGTCAAGGATAAATGAAGATGGACAACACAGATGGAATGTTATGGTGAGTACATAACCTCTTTTTTTAAATGGTTAGAAGAATTAAAAGAAACAGTATGGAGTGCTAATGTAGAGGGCATGAAATGGAATAACAGCCAGTGAAATTCAGGCAAAATTAAGAAAAGCTCCTAAATGGAACACCCCAGAACAAGAGACAGTACCTAACTTCTGGCTAAAAGCATTAACATCTTTATACAAAGATTTAGCCATGAGTAAGAATCACTTAGTATGTGCATCCCAAATAGATACCAACCTGGTTAACAACAAGAAAAAGTATACTTATTCCTACAGACCATGTCTAAAGGTATGGACCAACCTTTGTTTTTTGTATAAAAAAAGTGTGTGTATGCATCATTAGATAGGGCATATCAAATTATATCATTAGTTTTCTGCCACACTGTTAATTTAACAGCTTGTCAATTACATCTCTAAAATGCACTTACTTACCTATGCTAATCCAGCAGTATTAAACCTGGAACTAGAGGTGCAAGAAGTGGGTCTATATTACATCGTCGAACTCACAGGAGTTCGAATGATGTAATATCGAACTATGAAGTTCGAAACCCAAGAATTACAAAAACACAGAACAGCAATTTTTTTTTTCCAAGGGGAAAAAAATCGCTGTTCCGGTACAAAAAAAAAAAAAAACACTTACACTTTAAACTTGAATTAATGTGGGAGGGGGGCTTCACCCCCCCCCCCCCACTTAAATATACCAACTCTGAGATCGCACCACAGTAGAGGAAATAGCAAAGCCCCGAAAATGGCCCACCAATTTTTTTCCTTCGGAAAAAAATCGGTGTGTCGTAGCTTCGCAGTTTTCGTATTTCGAACATTTGGATTCGATATTACAATGTTCGGACTCCTGTGAGTTCAACGTTGTAATATAGACCTGCAGGAAGCTGTTGAAGGCTGGAGGGGGGCGGAGGGCAAGAGGGGCACTTAGTAATTTAAAAGGGGAAAATTTTTTAAAGGTATTTGCTACCATTACATGAGCATCAGCATGATACAAGCTAAGTTTCATTAAGGATGATTGCAAATAAATGTCTTACAAAATTAGAAATTATCAACCTGTGTTGATATGAGTTGGTGTGTGTTAAAGAAGCAATGGCAGTACTGTTAAATCAAGCATGCCATTATGAAGTACGTTACTGTTTTCTGTACAACTTATCAGTGGAGAGGAATTAGCTGACAAAAGTACTTGATGCAGTACTTGACCTGCATAGTTAGAACTGCAATAGCTTTGTAAGCAGGGATGCAACAAATCTATTTTTGACCATAGCACTGACAGCTTACCATACACTTTATATTGTGCAGCTGTAAGTATGCAAGCTGTAGTACTGCTAAAGCTTGTATATTTCCTACTTCATAATAAAATTTATAGTGGGCTTCCAGGACTGTTGTCAGAAATACACAAGTCCCATCTTATATTTTACTTGGCATGCAGTAACAAAAGTGGGTGAAAATACTGTGTTTCTGAGTTTGAAGTCTTAAGAAGCAATAATGAAATAAAACGCAATGCCAGCTTGTATACAAACAAGTCAGCCATCATATATTGAGGTAAAAAGTGTCTCAGCAGAACTTCAAAACTGCCAGTAGGATAATAGTACATCATAGGTTCGTAGGTTCATACTAGGCTATCTGCCCTAGGGCATTTATAAGCCTAGCCAGAGTGTGTTTGGCTTTCGCCACCCATTTTAAATTAATTTTGCTATGCCCTTTTTCGAGGTTAGTATACTGTGCCTCTGTCTAACAGTGACACAGAAGTGATACCCGGGGTAAACCTATGATTCCCCCATCCACTCATCAAGATTCCTCTTGAAGAGAGTCAGTGAGGGACTCTGCCTAACCTGGCCTGGGATTTTATTCCAGAGTGAAGGGAGCCTCTGGGTTATGAATCTGTCCCTCCAGCATGTCCTATTTATTTCAGTGCTGAGGTTCAAGTCTTTTGAGCGCGTAGCTCGATGGGATTTGGATTTTCTGAGGTGCAGCATGTCCATTAATTCCGGGTTGGACATGGCTTTATACGTCAGGCACAGATCGCCTCTGAGCAGGCGGTATGCCACTGAGTAGAGCTGGAGTTTCTTTAACCGGGCAGCATATGGCATTTGTTTGAGCCCTTTGATCCTCTTGGTGAGGTACTTTTGGGGTCTTTCCAGTTGCTACAGGTGTCTGGTAAGGTACATCCCAAAAGGGGCATTGTACTCAATTATGAGCCTGATGAGGGATGAGTAAAGAGGCACGATGACCTCCCCTGATCTAGATCTGAATCCCTTCATGATTAGGTGGGCTATATAAAATGTTTTTCTAACCACTTTGGCCACGTGGTTGTCAAATGAGAGATTGCTATCAACTTGGGTCCCCAGGTCCCTAATTACTTCTTCCATACTTAATGGATTACCACCTATGTGGTAATTTGTGGGCAGTTTGTTTTTGCCAAAGGGGATGACTATGCACTTTTTGGCGTTTAGCTTGAGGCCATGGCTCTGGCACCAGTTGTCTGTTTCTATGAGGTCCTTTGGGAGGATGCTTGTGTCAGCTGGAGAGTCGATTATGGCACCCAGTTTGTAGTCATCTGCGAACTTGGTCAGCCACAGTCCTTCCGTGTTGGCCTGTACCTCTGACAAAATATATACCGAACAAGAGAGGTCCCAGGACTGAGCCTTGTGGGACGCCACTTGTAACTGGTTTGGAGTCTGACATGGCTGCAGCAATTCTAACCATGTGGGTTCTGTCCTTGAGCCAGTTTGCAACCCATCTAGTGACATAGGGGTTTATATGTAAGCTGGTGAGCTTATCTATAATGCCCGAGTGGGGTATTGTATCGAAGACTTTTGCGAGGTCCAGGTAGGCTGTGTGGACCACCTTCCCCTCGTCAATGGCCTTGGTGACTGTTTCAAAGAAATCGACCAGGTTTAAGAGGCAGGATCTGCCCTTAACAAAGTCGAACTGGGTAGGATCCAGTGTCTGTAGGTCCCCAATATCTTTATTTATAAGGTCCATGATGATCCTTTCCATAGCTTTGCAGACCAAGCTAGTCAGACTTATGGGGCAATAGTTTCCAGGATCCGTTGAGGCACCACCTTTGTGGAGAGGGACCACCGTTGCTGTACACCACTCTTTGGGTACATATCCTGTAGTAAGGCTGACATTGACCAGTAGTTTTATGTTTGGGTTTAGCTCTTCTTGTAGTTCATGTAGGACACAGCCCGGGACACTGTCTGGTCCCATTGATGCTGTGTTTTTTGCTTTGGAGAGGACGGCTCTTACCTGAGCATCTGAGATGTCAGGGGGGAAGCACTCTGCTGGGATAGATATTTGCTCTTTTGGTGGGGAGGGGGGGGGAGAAGTTTGCGCTGAACCTGTCAGCTAGGATGTTGGCAATGTCTGTGGGTTCGGTGTATTTTTTGTCATTTTGGACTAATTCTGAGCATATCTGGGAATTCCCACCCAGGTTCCTAACATAACTAAAGAAAGCCTTGTGATTATCCTTAGTGTCCTGTGCAATTTTTCTCTCGAAGCTGGCCTTAGACGATTTTATGAGTGCCCATAGTTTTTTGCTAATACTGATCAGAGATGCCTTCCCTTTTTGGGATTTTGCTCTGTCATGTAGTAGCTTCCTCCTTCTATTGTATAGTTTGTTTATGGCTGGGGTCCACCAGACAGGACGTCTGCCTTTGGAGAATTGGGTCTTGGTTTTAATTGGGATTGCATGATCCATGCATTCCTGAAGGTGTTCATAGAATGCGTTTATAAAGGATTCTGCGGTCTGGGCCATATTTTCCACAGGCCCGGGGGCTTTGAAGGATTCCACCTCGGTTTTGAGGAGTGTGAGATTTGCTTTAGAGAAGTTTTTCACTGTGGTTTTCTGGGCAGGGGGTGGGGTCGGGATGTGAATATCCAGTGAGATTAGTGTATGATCTGATCTTACCAGTGAGGGATACACTTCTGGTCTGGAGCATAGAGTCCCCATGTTGGTAATGATCAGGTCCAGTATGTTTTCCCCTCTTGTGGGAGTGGTAACAAGTTGTTCCATAGCATCTGAGTTTATAAATTCTAGGAACCTTTGGGCTAGGGTGTTGGAGCTAGAGTAATGCTCCCAGTCTATGTTTGGGTAGTTGAAGTCGCCCAATATAATGGTGTTTGGAGAGACCTTCATATTTTCCAGTGTTCTCAGGAAGGCCGAGTGGAGTTCCTGGGTTTGGGAGGGTGGTCTGTAGCAGGCTATAAAGTGGAAGGCAGTTTTACCCACTGTTAGTTGCGCATGGATAGTCTCTGATGCTTCGTGCTGTGCCACCAACCTTGAGGTGTGGGTATCTTTGACGAATATTGATACTCCCCCTCCTTTTGTGGTTTGGTCCAAGTTTTGGGGCCGAAAAGCATGGTATGAGGTATAACCTGGTAGTGCTGGGGTGCTCTCAGGAGCCTTGAACCAGGTTTCTGTTACTGCACAGATATCGATGTTCTCCATGCTAAGGAGAGTTTTGAGTGCATGCATCTTGAGGTTTAGACTTCTGGCGTTGAGTAGCACTACTCTTAGTTTCTTATCCCTTGTGATACCTATGGAGGTGGGTTTGTCTTTTGAGCCTTGCCTAAAAAAGGCACTATAGGGGTAGCAAGAGCCTTTGCCAATATCCAAAAGCCCAGGGGTGATAGGCGCAAGCCATAGCTCTCAACCTTCTATCTCCAAAATGAGGAGCACTAATATGTGGAACACAAATGCAAAATGTGGAAAAACACACTATAATGGCTTAACAACTTCAACTAGGAAAAGTCCTAGGATGGTTAAAAAATACTGGGGTGGTTTTTTAAAAGAAAGATCCTTTAATGGATTAATATGATTAATTTCTATTGGATTAATTTCATTTAAAAAAAAAAACCTGTGTGTGTGTGTACAGGCTTCAATGTGGATGGAACTTTGAACTGAAGGAACATGAACTTTTTTAGACCCCAAATGAATGAATGCGTTGCGTAATGAGGTACACTTGAGAGGTATGGCAAGCCGTCCCTAGCAAAGCATCATGGCTTGTCGAGCATGTCATCCCAGGCTGACAGGCATTGGATCCCCTTTGAATGACACCAATACTTAAGCCAATTGTTGAAATTAATCATCTTGTCTTCATATTGTGGCATCATTCTTGGTGAGGGTAAGATGCTACTCAAGGTCAGGGTCATAACGGCCTGAGCTACATGCTCAGAGAGCTCCTCTATGTCTCTTTTCATGTAGTCCAGGGAGGTACGTCTCAGGTCATTCACACCAGCATGGACAGTGACTGAGTCATATTTGTACTTGCCTTGGAGTGACCTGAGTGCTTGTGTTATGTGGCGGATCCTAGCGCCCGACAGGCAGCTCACCGTGACCTTTTCCTTGTTCAGCCTGGTGAGCTGGACGTCAGTGTGCCTGATGATAGTCACCTATTACAAGTGTATCAGGTGTGTTGTTTAGCCTTAAGGGCTGTGACTGTTCGGCACACTGGCTTTGTGAGCTATGTGTTGCACGTGTTTTGTTTTGGGGTAGCGGTTGCTTGGGTGTCTGCTTTGGAGGTCTCTGCTGCTTAGGCAGATTTTTATTTAGAGCCTCCAAGTATGTTTTCGTGTGTTTATGTGTTTGGTTTGCTGTCGTGGTAGGTCTATGTGAGACTGGAATTGTAGTGAGTGTGGTTTCCTTCTATTCCTGACTGGTTACGCCAGTACTGACTTGAGAGAGCTTAGCCTCCAGTTTGGCTATATGGTTGCATCTCTCACATGTGCTGGAATTTGTTGGGAGGAGGAGAGGGTTGTCTGTGTACATGAGGCAGTTGTAACATTGCCTCAAGATTCCCAGATTCACCAGCTGGACCGGAGAGGAGATTGACAACTGACCTTTGGACATGCTAGAATAGTATTGGAAATTCCTTTATAATTGAAAAAAAGGGCCAATGGGGAAGAAGGTACTCAAGGGGAGTTTGTGAGGGTGTAGTGCTTTTAATTTTTTAGTGCTGACTTATATAATTGCTTTAGTGAGCAAGTGCCAAGTAACTTAAATGCAATGTGCTACAGGTAACTTAAATGCAAAAACAACAAACAGTAACTTTCATTCAAGTGAAACAAGGAAATAAGTACAGTAAGCAATGCAGATATCACTAGGGATCCACAGAAGCGCTGAAAAGCGCTATATAAACTAAAAATGTAAATATAAACTAGAAATGTAAATAAGAGGATTACATCTACATATCACTTACCAGAAGAACTGCAAAACAAGTACTCCACTTATATCAGGTTGGATTATGCAGCTGGCAGTAATGGACTTCATAACATAGTATCGTATCACCTCAGAAGTTCAACACATGCTATCACAGATTTCACAGCACTAAATGAAGCTAGTGATTAGCATAATGGACATTCAAGGCAGTCAAATTCTATACAGTAAATGTAGCAGCATTTTCAATGCAAAGTGACAGCTTATTGAAATAGTTTTCAATGAATGTGTGTCTGAATCTGCACCCATCTTTTCCATGCCATACATCTTGACCAAATCCTACTATAGCACAATTAAACTATGGCATTCACAAGCTACACAGAAAAAACATTAGGGTATACTTATTTATTCTTTAAGTAGGTGAGGGGAATGGTTCAAACAACTCTTTTTAACAATGACCTGAGCTCACCCAGTGTGATAGAATGGTAGACAATGAAATATAACCAACTAAGAGTATAAAAGACTAAACACTACAAAACTGTATGAAAATGTAGGCTACAAAACAGGGACTGTAGTATGGTGTGAATTAAATTAATGTATCAAGGACAATTTGGCATATTGAAAGAAAGCAACAGTTGTATGCATGCTATTTACAATTTACAGTGAGGCAAATATTGTACCTAAGTGAAACTGTTTAAAACATTATATCCAAATGAGGTTATTTAAATACAATCTGCAGCAAGTCAAACAGTACTGTGTCTTGGTCTTTTAAAATTAGTGGCTCTCCGCTGAGACAGCTAATGGTTAAGTTACCCTCAAAGGCAATACACAGTTATGTGCAGAGCTCATTGTGAATGGAGCTACCTATACTGAGACAGAAGATATGGAGAAATTAAAAACGAGACAGAAGATATAGCAAGCCTACATAAATATCAAATATAACTGTTCCTGCTCTCAATAGTGAACAGATCCTTAATGCTCTCTCTAAGGCCAAGAACACTGCATCAGTGGGCCCAGAAAATAACCCAGGATGCCTTCGAAATAGTGTGAAACGACCCAACAAACCCTCTGGAATTGATATTTAACTATGGCCTCCAAACAGGATTTGTGCCTCATGAATGGAGAACAGCAACAGTATCCCTCTGCCCAAAGGTGGGCCATCTACAGACCCTGGAAACTTCAGGCACAAATTTCACTAGTCTTATATGCAAAACAATGGAAATAATTATCATGGAAATGATCGATAATGATATAGTAAACCTCCAGACACTGGACTCAACCCAGTTTGGTTTCATCAAGGTCAGGTTATGTCAACTCAAGTGGTGGAGTTCTTTGAAAAGGTCACCAAAGCAATGAGTAAGGGTAAAATGGTTCACACTGCCTACCTTGACCTGCCCAAGGCACAGGCAACAATACCCCACTTGGGGATTAGTGACAAATTCAAGAAGTTAGGTACAAACCCATATGTAACCCAGTGGATTGGTAACTGGCTCACAGACGGGACCCAGGAAGTTAGACTTGGGGAGTCCACCTGTACAAAGAGGCCAGTCACAAGTGGAGTCCCTTGGGGGATTGGTCCTTGGAGCACTCCTTTTTGTCATTCACTTCTCTGATGTCAAGGCCAATGTCAGTGGTCTCTGGCTGACTAAATTTGTAGATGATTGCAAATTAGGAGCTGTCATTGAATCCCAGACCAACATAAATGTACTCCAGGAAGGACTGATGCAGACAAACAACCAGTGTCAGAGCCATGGACGAACACTAAATGCCAAGAAATGCATAATAGTATCCTTTGGGAAGTAATCCACTCCTGTTATCACACCCCTTAGAGTTGACCCAGTACTCAGGGACTTAAGGACAGTCATAGACAGTAATGTAGCCTTTGACCATCACGTCTACAGTAGTGAGGAAATGCTGCACAATGTACTCATTCAATTGTTCCAGGAAGATGAAATGCATGTGTTAGCACTGAACTAAAACAGGTTACTTTACAACTTCTCAAAAAAGTGACGTCTCCGTTCATTTCTCTGTGCAAACTCCTTCAGAATTTCTGTACACTTCAGCTTGTCAATCCTTTCTTTGTGGATGTGCTGAAGCATTAGATGATTGTACCTTTTTTCTGTCATAGTAGACCTTAAATATGATTTTTATTCTGCGTTGGAAAGAAAATGTCCTTTCCCCAGTTGCTGTACTCATTGGTACAAGGAGGTAAATTTGCAGTAGCTTTACTACTTTAGTGTCCAGCATTTGCTGTTGGTAGTCCTTGTCCACCAATACATCAATTATAATGTCAATAGAGTGCACAGTTGTCACGTCTGTGAACACCTGCTGTATAAGCCCTGGGAGCAGCTGCAGCTGTGCAGTCAACATATCAATGTTTGTCTTTACCGCCATACATTCTCTCAACTTGAGGTGGAATAGCAAATGAAATGCTATTGGCTGCTTGAAGCAGCATATTCTCCATGGAAGACAGTAAGGTGTATGTTTCCTGATCAAAAGGACGGTTGAGTTCAGAAAGGCATGCATCGATATACTCAAAGTACATTTGACAGTACCAGTCTTTAGCAGAATCATGGTGGTGATGAGGTGCAGTACCATCCTGTAACCTTGATGGGACTGTGTGTTTTCTAGGTAGTTTTGGCTCTTTAACAGTCAGTATTTGCTGAGGTCTGCCCTTCATGGTGTCAAACACTTGATCAAAATTATGTTGTCTTTGCAAGTTTAACTTGAGGTTATTTATAGTAATTATTGTAGTTTGTGCCATCAGTGGATGTTCTTCATCTCACATTGCTGCAGTCCTTACACTTGGGTAGTCCGCTGTCCACGGTCGGCCCGAATATCAAAGTATAAGGCTGACGTCGGTCAGGGCGCATTTAACTGACGTCAGGACGTCAGGGTACAAATGCGCATGACCGACGTCATATCCCCAGTCTTTTTTGCCGCATGGTCCGATGCAGAAGCAGCATTGCAAGTGCCGGTTGGCGTTCTGAGATTTTTCGATTTAGAAGTTTCAGACCGAGTTCAAAGTTGGCTAAGTACCCCGTTGGGGAATATTTTAGTTTTTTCTTGCCTCAGTCATTTACCGGATGTCAGAAAAAGTTAATAATTGCGTTTCTTGTGGGAAACAGATACCGCATAGAGATTATCATACTTTGTGTATTCCTTGCTTAGGGCCTGAGCACGACGTTGTTGGCTGTCGCTCTTGTGCTAGATTTAATAAACGCACTATAAAGAGAAGGTTGGATTGTGCAAGGTTAGTCTTTGGGAAGCGGTGCAATTATAACATGCCGTCGGATGCTCCGCCGGCTTCCTCGAAGAAGCGCAAGGACAAGGCAGTTAAGCTTAGGCTAGAAGAACCGTCTGTACCGGACGCCGGTTCTTTAGAGGTGTCGGTGGAGCCGGTGGCTCCACCGGAGATTTCTTTGTGTTCCCAGAGTGAGACCTTATTATTGCAAGATGTGGCCTCTCAGGAGGCAAGTCAGGCTGAGGGGCTTCTCAGGTTCCTATACTCACCTCCCTTCCTAAGGTGGCTAGGCCCTCTCCTTCTGTTTCTAAGGCTTCTCCCGGGGGCAGGCCAGGTTTAGCTTCAGTTGGTGTTACCCCTAGCTCTTCAGGTACTATGCCCAAGAAGCATATGCTTAAAATGGCAGAAGATTTGATTACTTTGATTAGGGTTCTATGCCCTCCTGCTAAGAGACCTAGGGTGGAGCCTGAGCTGGGGGTTTTGAGCAAGCTTCAGATGTTTCAGAGTCTTCGGCTGAAGACTTGCAGGAGTACTCTCCTTATTCTGATTCTGATGTGGATGATTCTACTCCTTCTGCTACTCCTCCTGAGGATTTTTCTTTTTCAGAAACTCTTCATTCCATGAGGGAGCATTTTAAGTGGGAAGGTCAGGACTTCTCTGATTCCAGGAAACGGCTTAGGGAATTTCTGCTTTACCCCAGCATAGGCCTTTGGCTATACCTCCTGTTTTGGATGTAGTGGAAGATGTCTTTACAGAGGCTTCTCTTAATCCTGATTCTTTGCCTCCTGCTCCTGTTAAGCCGGATAGGTATTACAGGGTGCCTGAAGTTCATAAGTATCTTTTTAAGAGTCCTAGGGCAGACCCAGAAACTGTTAGCCAGGGGCCTAAGGGTGTTAAAGCTTCTGTTGTTAAGAATCCGGTTCCTACAGACAAGGAGGCTAGGGCCTTGGATAGATGGGGAAAGAAAGTTTATACTTCTTCCACTCTTGCTATGAGGGCTCTGAATTGCCAGTTTCACATGTTGAAATATCAAAACTATCTCCTTTCACAATTAAAGTCTAAGGTTGATGCTCTGGCAGTAGGTATTGATTGTAAAGAGTTGCAAGATTTAGTACATGTTTCTGAACAGGTGGGTAAGCATTCTTTGCAATGTGGTTTTGATGCTGTACAGGCCTCGTCTAGGGTGGCTGCCACTGGGACTGTTCTTCGCAGGCACGCCTGGCTGAGGGATCAGAATTTGTCTGAACATGTTAAAACAAGGATTTTAGATGCTCCTTTACAATCTGACGTGTTGTTTGGTCCTCCTGTTGAGACAGTCTTAAAGAAAATGGAAGACAAGGCTAAGTCTATGCAGACTGTTAAAGATTTTTTGCAGGTCCAGCCTCCAAAATTTAGTAGAAATTGGCCTACTAAGGGGTGGACGTATCCTTCTTATGATCCCCGGTCTAGGGGTAGATCTAGACGTGGTAAGGGCAGAGCTCAGGGCTCTTTCAGGCCTAGAACGGAGTTCTCCTGCACAGGCTTCGGGTGAGGGCAGGGGTCAGTCCTTTCGTAAGCAGACCCAATGACCTACCTTTTCAGCTGCCAGAGCCTGCTCGTCTGGCAGCACCTTTGGGAGGAAGGTTGGCACTTTTCAAAGAAAATTGGAGTTTAATTACCCAGGACAGATGGGTATTGGATATCATACACCACGGCTACAGGTTTTATTTCCATACCTTGCCTCCTTTCAAAGGCATGCCAGACGTTCCTCCTCAACAAAGAATAGAGGCTCACAAACAGGTTTCTCTGTTGCTCCAACTAGGGGCCATACAGCCGGTCCCTCTACCAGAAGTGGGCCTAGGATTTTATTCTCGCCTGTTCCTAGTACCAAAGAAGGGGAACACGTGGAGATCAATTTTGGATTTATCTATCCTCAACACTTATCTGGACATTCCCAAGTTCAAAATGTTGACGTTGCAGCAGCTTTTACCTCTGCTGGGCAAAGATCATTGGATGGTAACTTTGGATCTCAAGGAGGCTTACCTTCATGTTCCTATCAGACTCAGTTGCAGAAAGTATCTGCGTTTTCGAGTTGGGACTTCTCACTATCAGTTCTCTGCATTGCCCTTTGGCTTATCTACTGCGCCCAGAGTGTTCACGAAAGTTCTGGCTCCAGTGATAGCTTTCTTCAGACTAAAAGGAATACAGATCTATCCTTATTTGGACGACTGCCTAATTCTGGCTCAAGGAAGGGAAGAGCTTCTTCATCATTTGGAATATGTGATAGCAGTGCTAAGATGCCTAGGGTATTCTGTGAGCGAAATAAAGTCCAGTCTAGTACCCTCTCAAGACATGTGCTTTCTGGGTGTGAGACTGAATACAGCAGCCCAGATGGCCTTTTAACCCCGGACAAACAAAAGAGTCTATCCCTTTACTTCCATCAACTATCTCATCAGTCCGGGCTGACTGCAAGGACAGTCCTTCAAGCCTTAGGGTTCATGGCATCTTGTATTCTGGTGCTTCCCAATGCCAAACTGCATATGAGGAAGCTACAATGGTATCTCAAAATGTATGGACACAGCACTGCCAGGATCTGGACACTGTCATTCAAATAATACCTTGCATTCAGAAGGAATTTTTGTGGTGGGCTCAGGAATGTCACCTAAACAAGGGACTCTCTGTGACCCGGCCAGAGGCAAGTCAGATTTTAACGACAGATGCCTCAGACAAAGCTTGCGGAGCTCATCTAAATGGAAAGTGGATACAAAACAAGTGGCCTGTCAGACTACAACATCTACATATCAACATGAAGGAGATGTTAGCAGTCCAGTTTGCATTAATAGCTTTCAAGGAATTCCTTCTTCCAGGACAGGTGTTGATTCTAACAGACAACACAACTGTCATGTGGTACATCAACAAGCAAGGGTGAACGCATTCTTATCCTCTATGCAGGCAAGCAATGATTTTGTGGGAGACTGCTCTCAGTTTACAGCTCAATCTTCAGGCAAGGTTTCTGCCAGGAGCACAGAACTCCTTAGCAGATGTGTTGAGCAGGCAATTATGGATCCCCACGAGTGGAAATTGGATCCTCATGTATTTCAGAAATTGACAGTGTCATGGGGAACTCCAGACATAGATCTGTTCGCTTCTCCACTAAACCATCAGCTGCCAAAGTTTTGCACAAAAGGTTTCATCCCACAGCTTGGAGAGTGGATGCTCTTTCTTTCAATTGGAGCAATCTTCATGTGTATGCCTTTCCACCTCTGCCTCTCCTCCCAAAGGTACTTCTGAAGGTCAGACAGGACAAGCCAAGGATGATTTTAATAGCTCCAGATTGGCCTCGACAGCACTGGTACCCATTACTAAGAAGTCTAGTACGGAAGCCTCCATGGCCTTTGCCTTCGATTCCACACCTGTTGTCACAGGAGGACAGCCATTTGCTCAATGTCAAGCTTCACTCTCTGCACCTAACAGCCTGGCATATTCTGTTTTGAACCATAATGGGCCTCCACTTCCTCAGCAAGTTTTGAATGTTATTTTGGAAGCTAGAAGGCCTAGTACAAGGAAAGTGTACGCTGATAAATGGAAGAGATTTTTATTTTGGAGTGCAGCAAAAGATTTTGATGTTTCTGAGCCTAATTTGTGTGTGGCTCTTCAATATCTTACTGAGTTACTAGACAAAGGTTTGTCTTTCTCTTCTATTAAAGTTCATGCTGCAGCAATTTCAGCTCACTATGATTGCGACCCGCCATTGTTTTCTCATCCTTTGTTCAAGCAATTTCTTAGAGGGCAAAGAATATAAGACCCCACGAAGAGCTCCTACTCCTGCTTGGGATCTCAATTTTGTGTTGGAGAAACTCACTCTACAACCTTTTGAGCCTGCAGCTACTGCTGAGTTGAAATATTTATCATGGAAGACTGCTTTTTTGTTGGCCATTACCTCTGCAAGAAGGGTTTCTGAATTACAGGCCCTTATGGCAGTTGAGCCTTTCTTGATTTTCCATAAGGATAGGGTGTCATTACGTACTAATCCTTCCTTTATGCCTAAGGTGGTTTCTAGTGTGGCTTTAAACCAGACTATTCATTTGCCTACTTTTTATGCAAATCCCCAAAATAAGGGGAAAAGATTTTGCACACTTTGGATGTACACAGGCAGTTGCGTTATTATTTGGACAGAACTAAAGGGTTCAGGCAGTCTCAGCAGTTGTTTGTTTCTTTTGCTTTGAGTTCTCAGGGCAAGCCTGTGTCAAAACAAACTATTTCTAAGTGGATTGGGTTTTGCATTGCTTTCTGTTATTCCCATCATGGCAAGGAGGTTCCAGCTGGGATTAGGCCTCATTCCACTAGGGCTACTGCCACTTCAACAGCTTTTTTGAGGGGAGTGGCAACCAAGGATATTTTGGAGGCAGCTACTTGGAGTTCTGTGCATACTTTCTCTAGGCATTATCACCTGCCACTTTACTCTAAGTCCAGGGCTGGTTTTGCCACTGCGTTTTGCAGGGCATTTTGGCAGCTCCTGCTTCCTTATAGTTAGCCATCCTCCCTTACCTCTGCTTTGGGATTCTACCCAAGTGTAAGGACTGCAGCAATGTGAGATGAAGAACATAGTACAGTTTTGTACCTACCATAAATGTAGATGTTCGAAGATCCACATTGCTGCAGTCCAATTTACCCTCCCTCCTTCCCCTCTGTAGTTGGAGGTGGTTGTGTGGGTTGGGTTGTACATATTGTGTATATTGTATTTATATTGTACATATAGTTAGTGCAAGGGTGGTTGGTTATTTGTTTGCTGTCTTTTGGTTTTGACCTTTATTTTTAAGGTCTTCTGACATCTGGGGCAAGAAAAGACTGAGGATATGACGTCGGTCATGCGCATTTGTACCCTGACGTCCTGACGTCAGTTAAATGCGCCCTGACCGACGTCAGCCTTATACTTTGATATTCGGGCCGACCGTGGACAGCGGACTACCCAAGTGTAAGGACTGCAGCAATGTGGATCTTCGAACATCTACATTTATGGTAGGTACAAAACTGTACTTTTTGCTTGTAACATACTTGCTACTTGTTCCGATACACTAAATATATTATAGGAAACAATAAGCCCAAAGTATTTTATAAACTTGGTCATCATCGTTAACAACCCTCTGGCTGTACTTCGTACATCAAAAGTCCTGTCATGTTGAAGGTCTTGTAGAGTGTCGTAGAGTCTTTTATAGTTGGCTAAAATACCCTCAGTGCTGTTTGCTCTTGCTGTCCATCTTGGACAAAGTAAATGCAGTCCTATCATACAATATGGATCATTATGTCCTGATACTATGCTTTCAAAATGAGCTATTCTCTGAGGTGATGCACGAATAAGCACAGTAGCAATCTTGAACAAAAGAGAGGGCATCATCAATAGCAATGCTACTTTTTGCAACACCAAGTCTAAACAATGATTGGCACAGTGGACATTTAGAGCAAGTGGATTGTCTTTTCTAATTCTGATAGCAGTTTCAGAAATGCTTCCACTCATGTTGGTTGTTCCATCATTATGCTTGTCCTCTCAAGTTTTCCAGTGGCAAGTTACACCTTAATAAAACATCTTTCAATTAATTTGTGACTGATTCTGCATCTGTCCTTCCATTTTATACATTCCAATAAAATCTTCCTGTATAGTGAACTCTGAAAGTGACACCCATTGGACACACACAGTCATCTGTTCATGTCTCGATATTCATCTGCTATTGTGGAAAAAAGCTGAGATTGGCACCTTATTTCATGTAATAAATTTCATAGAAGCTGAGCCATGACCTCCATGATTTCATTCACAATATCAGAACTCTGACATTGTCCCCCCTGCACCCACTTCATCAGCTCTGGTACATCCTCTGCTGTTGTCAGCATCAACTGTCTCAAATTGATTTCCTGTTCTTTTCCATGAATAGCTAGTCCCCGTCTTACTAAACATTTTATTGATGACACCTGCTTTTGGAACAGTGTATGGTTCTTCAGTTTTACTTGGTAATGTTGCTGGTTAAGTTGAGCAGCAATTGTCATTCTACTGTTTTTGAAAGCACTGTAATTATCAACAGCTTCATGGTGGGATGAAGTCAGTTGATGTTTGTTAAATTTTATGATTGCTTTCTTCCAGTCACTGAATCCAGTCAAACAGAATGTAGTCTCACCACAGTGAAAAGATGTAAGGAATTTTCTTGTCACTGCACCACGGCAGTAATAACAATATACACATCCTTTGGACTGACAGTAGGTTAATCAAGAGAAAGATGAAAAACATTGTGGTTGACAACTTCTGCATTCAGTCGGTGTTTGATTTACTTCTCACAACAGTTTGCTTAATACAGGTTTCTTTTCCATTTCCTGGTTGGAAAGTCTCATCAATATTGCTGCAACAAACTGAATTGCATGCTAAAAAACAGGAAGGATCAGTAGTCATACATGCTGGCTCAAATGGAGCAAGTGGCATTTTGTCAGCTGCGTGATAAGTACTTAAAGTAGGATCATTTTTAAGAAGCAGATCTCCACTTGCATTTCTTTCGTCACCACCTTTGTCCAGGGGTGAAGAAATTTCACGTTGTTGGTATTCTGCATCTTCCAAGGTAGATGGCAGTTCTGGAAAATGACTGTAGCTAACAGTCGTGGTGGAAGCATCAAAATCTGTGCTACAAGTGCAGCTGGCAGCATCACTATTTTCAGGATTGTTGTGGTAGGTAAAATCCAAACTAAGTTCATCTTCCAGAAATCCGCGGCTGGTTTGTTACTTGAAGCAGGGGTGTTTACATTAATATTTTCAGGAGCGATTTCAAAGTCAAAATAAACTTTATTGTCATTCAGAAATCACACAAGTGCAAAAACTGAATGAAATTCCGTGTCTCTGAACTCAATGTGCAGACAACATATAGACTATTTTCACAGACATTTACACATATAACACCTAGCTATACATCCCGGACATGCATGTAGACAGACTAATATTGCACAAAATTAGAAATACATTTTAACACTTTTTGAAGTGAACACTTACTTGCATGAGACTTTAGTATTGCACAGGTATTTGGTTAAGACATTGCATTGATCCTTGCACAGAAAAACATTTGAGTATTGCACTATGAACATTAGAGTATAGCACTATGGTTAATTTACAACATTTATTGCACTGAAAGAAGAGATATTTTACTGCATTGCTACTGCCCTTAATGGCCTATAAATTACAGTCATGGTGAATATTGCACTAACTATTAGATGAGACTGGTAACCAGGTTAATGCACAATTTGAGACCGTTTCTACTGACCTAGGTGGCCATCATGGAGTATAGTGGTTACTAGAGTTCAGCAGCCTTGCGCTCAGAGGTATTGCAGCTTCCATACCATACTATGAGGTTGTTTGTCAGGACACTTTCTATAGTACTTCTGTAGAAGGTAGTGAGAACTGTCAATGGGAGATTCACTCTCCTCAGCCTTCTTAAAAAGTGCAATCTCTGGTGCTCTTTCTTGACTATGCCATTTGTATTGGTGTTCCAAGACAAGTCCTCATCGGTGTGCACTCCCAGAAACTTTCCACTGTTTCCCCATGGTGAGGGGAGAATGTTTCTTGCAATTTTTCCTGTAGTCCACAATTATCTCTTCTGTCTTGTTCACATTTAGTGCTAAGTTGTTATTTCCAGACCAGGTAATTAGTTGGTATCAATTAGAATTGGTCTCTGCTGTGACGCTCTGCATGCTTGCAGTGGTAATGGAAGGGCCTTGGGTGTCTGTGATGTTTTCAGAGCTATCGCTGTTGGGCTGAGATGCTGTGGGTGTTGTCTTAGAACCAAACCAGTAACTTAGCTTTTGAGGGATCTTTGCAGCAATATCTGCTAGCTCTTTTGTGGCCTGCTTCTTCTTTCTGTCAGATTTTGCATCTTTACTATCAGATGAAGGTCTGCTCCTTACAGAGTTGGTCAGCCTCACTGAATAGCATCCTCCGCAGTCAGGGCCACTGTCAGTGGACTTTGTTACCTGCACATAAAATATTTATATTACAGTATTATCAATACATGTTTTCTACCACCAGTGAAGCCCATTTTATGTCCACCTAGTATTTTCTACCAAGAGATATATATATATATATATATATATATATATATATATATATATATATATATATATACACACACACATACGGCACGGGAGACTGACTTTGCACAATTTGCAAAAGACTGTTATACAGTTAATCCCTCGGGCCAGTCAGGTGAAAACACAATAAGGCTTCTACCAGAAGTTTTCAACTTGGATGGTTTGAATTCCTTGGAAATAAGTTCACTAACCATGAAATGTTCAACAAAATACAGACAAAAATGCACAACACAGAAAAATCTTGCATAACTGCCAACATATTGTAATACACTACTCTCTTCTCATACTGCATTATTACAGAAAGGCCCCCAAACCACGAATCGGCAAGCTACAATTATATATAAACAAAGTTGTAGGATCAAGGATTCACAGATTTATAGGAGGTTACTATGCTAATGGCCAATTGACCTTTATCAGGCTAGCCATGTTATACCCATGTTCCCACAGGCCATTTCCTTTTGCCTATACTTCTGAGAAATAGATCCCAAATAGTAAAGGATCCAGCATAAATCTTTAAACACATGTAGTACCATAAACACTCAAGAAATAACTACGAAATGAAAACTATAATATGCTGTGGGGTTTATACTTTTCTGTAGTGAAAACATACAGTCCCATTGCAAATAGGAAAGTATTACAGGCAGACCTCAATAAAAAGTAAAATTGTAAATAAACATTCCATCTGAATCCCAGTGATTCGTTTTTTCTCTTAGAAAATATAAACGGAGTGTTTGTGTATTTTGTATGCGTTTGTTTGTAGTGTGTGCATGAGTGTATGTGTATGTATGTATTTGTAGCATGTGCGTGAGTGTGTGTGCTTGTAGAGTCTGGCTGAGAGAGAGTGTGTGTGTATGTGAGCTTGTTGCTTATGCGCAAGTATGTGTTTTGCATGACTGTGCACACGTGTGTGCTTGTATGTATGTATGTATGTGTGTGTGTATCACTTTTAATTATTTTTGCCAATCAATGACACAACAATGACTGTTGCTACTTCACATTGCCGTACAATTTGGTTTGCACTTGGTGTGCCTTTTGTGCAGACGTCATGGCTTCCCATGTACATTTTCCTCCAGTGGTGTTGCATGGGGGGGGGGTTGCTGGTACACTGAACATTGCTCATTTAATTTTTCAAACACATTCCCAAAACACAAATAATATTCATGATTTCCTTTCAAAGAAAGCATATATTATCTATGAGTAAAGTGAAGCAAGCCAGTAATGCTGACTTCACATATCTTTACTCACAGGCTTCATTTTATTTTACTGCACATGCCCACAGAACATTGCTTACTAACAGAAGTATATTGCAGGGATTACTAGCATACACCTTAGCTGTGGAAATAAATGGAGCTGAAAACAATTTGTAGTACCAGCCAAACACTTACCCCTCCCCTACACATACACACTGAAATATGCTGGAAATAAAGGATTATTCTTAAAGGGAACTCAACATTATTTAGTTAGAATGCTTACAAACTAAGGTTTGCCATCTAGTATCGGGTATGCATGGGGGGTAGAGCATGGAAACTTTGAGTAAGTCAAATGTACATTTCTCAAGCGATCTCTTCAGTAGTTTTACCAAGTATGCCCAAGCACTAAAATGAATAATTTCCCCAAATGATCCCTTCAGTACTTTCACGAAGTATGCACAAAAACCGAAAGAAAACATTTCCCCTAATGATCCTTTCAGTAGTCTTACCAATTATGCAGAAGCACCATAATGAATCATTTCTTCCAGGAATTTGTTCGATAGTTTGGACAAATATGCACAAGCGCTTCACTGACATCAAAATGAAACCTTTGTCCCAATGACTCCTTAGTAGTTTGTCTGTGTCTGCACAATACTTCACTGACACCAAAATGAAAGAAAATTTGCCAGAAAAACACAATTTTATTAAAAAGTTCCAAAAATATGAGGCCGAAATAATATGTCAGTCATATAGGAGGAACAAGTGTGTGTCAGTCTAGTTAGTGGGAAGGCAGAAAAGTTCACATAATATTTTTACAGATAGGACCGAATTGTCAGCACAGAATTAGCTAAACTTTCAAGAGATGTTAAGCAAGCTGCTTCTTATAGGGGCCAATATTGCTGTTTTGTTCCTCTTCTAATACCTGTTATCTATTCTTCATCCATGTTTTAAAGTGATATGACAAGGTGCTCCATACTCATGCAACACTAAAAAAAAAACAAAAATGTTGCCATCTAGTGGGGTTACTATGGAATTCTGCTTATATCAGACTGAGGCAAACCTAGTTCTATTAGAGGAGGAAACTCCATTTTGGTGGGGAAATTGTGTTTATTACAGATGAGTAACCATCTTTTGGTTAGTTATGTTAAAGCTATAAACAATTTTGCTGCTGTTTTGAAGGCCAGACAGAACTACTCATAACTAAGCAGGTATGCACATGGAAAAGCATTTTAATGCACTGGCTACTAATACTTATTTACGTACCACCTTTGAAAACATGGTTATTGCTGCTGGTCATATACTATTATACTGTCAAAGATGTATGACCCTGCTTTATTGGAAATGTTGCACATCTGCAAGTCTAATTGCACACGGGTTACTCGTTCTAAGGAACGAAACTTGTTATGCACTTTAAATAATAAGTAGTGACTTGAGAAACTGGAGAAAGTAAATCATACAAAGCAGACTTTTCCTTACAGGAGGGAACTGCAGATAAAACATTCATCATACTTTCATAATTAGTCAGAATAAACTTTAACATATGAGCTACTCAAAATTTAAAAAATTAAAGATGCAGAAGCATACACTAGTACTCTAGGCTATCAGCAATGCAGACAGATTGGAAATAACAAAAAATAAGATCAGACATGATAAAAACAAAGTTTATACCAAGTTGCAAACTGAAAACCAGGAAAACGCCAAAGCCTTCTGGTCAGCTAAAAGCAAACTATAAAACCAGGTCAGAGCACTCAGCCCTCCGCCACCCTTAATAACCGAAACAGAAAGCATTGCCAGTCAGTTCAACTTCCATTTCATTCAGTCACCTACCTCACTTATCAAAACCCAACCTCCTTACCCAGCTTCCACCTCCCTATAGTTAATCATAATAATAAAACCTCTTTCCAGCCAGTAATCTCACCATTAAGCAGCTAATCTAAAATGTAACACCCACCATGCTTGTACCCAACAACATATCTGCCAAATATATTTCACACACACACACACACACACACACACACACCTATCACGTTCACACATTTGTACAAGGCCAACGTATTTGTCCCATTTTCAGCATAGTCTCACAACATAACTTTATTGTTTATTGCTCAAGCAAAATTGTAAGAAAATGAAAAAGAAAAGTGGTTATTACCACTAGTTTGCATTTTTTTTGAGCATTATCATAAATTCTACCATAATTTTTATCTGTGTGTGTGGTACTCACAACGATAGATGTAGCCATGCAATATAACTATTTATTGACAATTTGGTGCATAAACCCATTAAATCATGACTTACACTGATCAAGTGGTGCTAATGATGTCAGAAATACCTTTCCTGCACAAAGTCAACTTTTCAGTGTATGCCCAGCTGCTACAATTCTTCCAGATCCATTGCTATTATTTTAACAATGTGATGTGAAGAAAACTTAGAATGACAAATATACACTTCTAGTTTTGTGCTGGAAGATAAACATTTCAGGATAAAGTATAACTGAAAGTATTTTGAGTAGTTCATGAAAAATGTATTTTAATTTGTGTAGCTGCTTCTTTATTTGCACTGCTTCTTTGCTGTGCTGGATCCAAAGTCTTCTTAAGACACACAGTCTTGCTGGCTGTTTACTGCTGAAATCAAAGTCTAGTTATCACAGTCTGTTAACCATAGAAACTTGCAGAATATACACTGATGCAGCATCTGACTTTAAGAGCAGTAACCAATAAATAGCTTTTTATAAACAAACCACATGTACTACTTCTGTCAGATTGTAGCATATATTTACAAAGTTTTCCTTCATTACAGATATGAATGATGACTTCTACATAATATGTCTCTCTCTCATAACTGAATTACTACAATTGCTATATAGGGTGCTAGTCACACACATAGATTTTATTTCCTCTTGGTATCTTTTTTGGCCTTCTGTGGGAAGTCACATAATGTCTGTTTTTAGACTTTTCTATTGTCCTGTCAGCAGTTCTGCTGAAGTGAAAATGTACGCAATCAGAATAAAAGAAGTATGAAAGGAAACATCTGTTCTGTTCCTATTGAAAAAACATCACATATTGCTGAGTTTAGATATTTGTTCTGCACATATGAGAAAATCATGTAATACTTGCTTTCCAATATTGCTTTGTTAGGCTTTTCTGATGCTGTGAAGAGAAGCCTGTCTGTTATACATATAGCATGAATGCCCATTTTACATTGCTAAACCCTATACATATATTCAAGCAAACTTTTTATTCTATGCTTTATCTTTCAGCATATTTACAACAGAATTAATTTTAGCCTTATATTCATAATCTCTAACAATTCACTCTTTTTTTAAACATACTCAAAACACTTTATACTGATATGTATTTTTGATCACATTATATAAGAAACAAAACCTTTAGTCTTCTTTTGATACAAGTCAAAATGCAATTTTACACAGTTAATACAATAATATAAAAGTATTACTACCAAAACTGAATGTATTTAACAACTTTTTCTTTTGCTGACCATTCTGTGAAAATATTTCATTAGTTATGAGCTATGTCTGCTTTAGTTTTATTTTTTAACTTGATTAGTTTATTCTTTTGCAATCACAGAATTTAATTTATGACTTAGAACTGTTCCATTTACTCTTTGCAACTGTTGAATTAACTCTTTACTTTTATTAATAATTTTATATCAAAAGATTAGAAATAGACTAATATCTATAAAAGACAAGAACTATGTGCTACTGCAAGCATTTATACACTGCTGAAAATATACATTTTCAGTGTCATTTTAACCATCACATTTTTAAACTGCCCATACACTTTAGTTGACAGTGAAGTATACACTGAAGAATGCTATTTACATATTAGTCCATTAGCTGTATGAATACAATATTTTAATATAATTTTTTTAACTTGGATAACCAATACTGATACAGATAAAATGGTGGTCCAAAAACCAGTAATAAGACTCCAACTTAAAACCAGTGATAATATTACAACTTGACAAATTACTTTTGAATGTATTACAATGTACGGTATGTATTTACACAGACTGTTTACTATTCATGCATTTCAATCTAGTAGGCATCCTGGACCCATTTTTTTTTTCTCTACACATATTCATTGCTAGACAATTTCTTTTGTACTGGATTATTCTGCATTTGTACATACAAAGACTGTAAAGTACATTTAGTCTAATCTTACAAATTTAATAACATTAATATTAAGCAAATCTTGGAAAATGTTTATGTCTCTTTAGAAATATCTAATGGAATTGGCACCAAAGGCATACATCCTGTTATTTTAAACTACATACTCAGCAATTAGAAACATTCATGCTGTTTTATACCAACATTGTTTTGCCAAAAAGATATTAAAATAATGACCAGTCTTGTTCAGTTCTTTACATATCTTTACTCTCTCTTGTATAGCTGTAATAAAGCAATTTTAAAATCATCTTGTGTATAGCTTTACAGTTTAACAGGTTGTAAATACAATTTAATACTAAACAATACAATAATAACTAGCATAAAATATCTTGGACTTTCAGATTTAATCTGTTTACCAGTGTTTCTTATGCACTAATACCTGTTTTTTCCTTCCCCCCCTAAAAGAGTATTGTCAAGAAGGAATGAAATATTATTTCTTCCTGTAGCTCTGTTTCAGACCCTTGTGCAGTACTGCTTATACAGTCAGTGTAAAACTGTGAAAGCGCCCCTCCCCCTGCAGCATTGCAGTATTGTTTATTTGCTTTATTAGGTTAACAAACTATGAACCTTTGTCTGATTTGATAATTTTATAAAGCTTTTGCTGTTTATTACCACTAGTAGGTATTTATACCCTCCTGCGCAATTGATTTGAACTATATGTATACTATAGCCCATCTGCTGGCTGTACTTGATGCAACTGATTTTTTTTTTTTCTTTTAACATTTATTTGCAAATGGATTATTATGGGCATGGTTGCACAATTGTGATGTTTTATTACAATTACCAAATAATGTTGCATGTAAACATTTTAACAATTTAATACCAATAATGTTTTAGAAAAATATAAGCCACTTTTCTGGCAATCAGTCTTGTTTTTGATCTTGTTTTTACAACACTTCCTGTAACTATTTATCTAGTCTAGGAAGGTCTGAGTTCACATTTTATACTCTGTAAACTATAGTTAACCTTTTAGCATTTTTCTTTAAATCATTTGTTAATACACTTACAGTTGTAAAACATTTAGAAATATAATAAGTATTTGTGATTTGCATAACTATGCATTTATACTACATAAATAGACATTATTTTACAATTAGCTTACATGGATTTCAGTATTTATTTATTTATTTATTTATTTATTTAACTGTCCTACCATTAATTTTACAAAAACTGTTTGACTAATATAATCTGTGATTTTATTTTGTTTTTTTACAATTTTTTTTTAATTTAGAACTTTAGCTGTTTGGTGTGGTGCTCTTATACAATTATAAAAAATTAAAACAAAATAGATATTAGCTTAACTAACTCATGTTTATATTTACATTATTTATATTTGCTGTCTGCTTTTTATTCTTGTGCATTGTACTTTAGATAAAAAAAATACATGCATGTCAGTCTTGTGACTTTAAATCTTTACTGTTATTAACTATTTTTATTTGATTTTTATACACTAAAACTGTTGTGTACCTTTTGACTATGCTATTAGAATAGCAGTTATATGGTCTACTTTACTGTACTATTGATAAATGTCTTGCTTTAACTGAATGAAAGTAAAACATTTGAGAATGATTTGTCCAGATTCTACCATTCTACCATGTATGTTTAACCATTTTCAAAACACAAACATATTATAAAATATATTTCTTTTGTACAAATCAGCTGTAGTTTCCTGTTCTTTTTAAGCTCAGCTGTTATATGGAGGAAGTCAGTCTCTGTCAGTTTAGCTAATTTATTTTCTTTATCCTGTAACTGCTGTTTAAGAGTTTCCTGTAGTGTTGCATGGTCTAAAACCCTATGCACTTTTGAAAAGATGTATGTATAACTTATCTAAGCTTCCTGAACTCATTGTGTCTGTCTTTTAGAAGTTTATTACATTCTTTTGTAATAAAATGTACTAGAGGTTCTGTCAGTAACTGATTTGACTGTTGTTGCAACTCTGAAATAAACCTTTTACATCTGGTGACAGAACATAACTGTCTAACATTTGAATATAATGTCAGCATATTAACTTTTTCTGGTCCTTTACCATTACAGTTTTTGTCTGTACAGTCTAACCTTTGAATAATGGCATGCACTGTATTTTTATGACATTGTACACACAATAAACATTTTTTATACCACACATAATTTTGTTTCAGATACCAGTCAAATATTGTAATCCATTTGCATAATGCCTTACTATTAACTTGCCCTAAAAAGGTTTTACATTTGCTAATATGCTGTATATACATTTCATTCTGTTATTATTATTATTACCTCTATGGCATTCATACTGTATGTAACAAAGAAAAATGTTCTTACCAGTCAACAGAGAGGCAGATGGCCAAGCTGCTTTACTCTAGATGGTTGAAAAGTCTCTGGAGTTACTTGTGAAGTTGGTACAACAAAACTGGCAGTTTCAGTCTTACAACTTTGTGTGGTACCTTTTTTGGGGAATTTATGGCACTGCTTACCTTCCTGCACTGCAGTCTCTCTGGATTTAGATGTCTAATAAACTGTATTATTGCTGCAAACTGTAGAAAACTGTAGAAATCTGAAGTACTTCACATAAACGTTAGTTACTGTGCTTTTACAGGAGTGACCTTATACAAGGCATTACCCACTCCCCCTGTTTTTGGATACAGGCTAGGAATGTTTGTTAGGGTCACCATTGAAAAATTTATTTCATGTGCGCTGCTTCTTTGCTGTGCTGGATCCAAAGTCTTCTTAAGACACACAGTCTTGCTGACTGTTTACTGCTGAAATCAAAGTCTAGTTATCACAGTCTGTCAACCATAGAAACTTGCAGAATATACACTGATGCAGCATCTGACTTTAAGAGCAGTAACCAATAAATAGCTTTTTATAAACAAACCACACATACTACTTCTGTCAGATCGTAGCATATATTTACAAAGTTTTTATTCATTACAGATATGAATGATGACTTCTACATAATATGTCTTTCTCTCCCTCTCTCTCATAACTGAAGTACTACAATTGTTATATAGAGTGCTAGTCACGCACATAGATTTTATTTCCTCTTGGTATCTTTTTTGGCCTTCTGTGGGAAGTCACATAATGTCTGTTTTTAGACTTTTCTATCGTCCTGTCAGCAGTTCTGCTGATGTGAAAATGCACAAATGCAGGCAATCAGAATAACAGAAGTATGAAAGGAAACATCTGTTATGTTCCTGTTGAAAAAACATCACGCATTGCTGAGTTTAGATATTTGTTCTGCAAACATGAGAAAATAATGTAATACTTGCTTTCCATTATTGCTTTGTTAGGCTTTTCTGATGCTGTGAAGAGAAGCCTGTCTATTATACATATAGCATGAATGCCCATTTTACATTGCTAAACTCTGTACATATATTCAAGCAAACTTTTTATTCTATGCTTTATCTTTCAGCATATTTACAACAGAATTAATGTCAGCCTTATATTCATAATCTCTAACAGTTCAAGTTACACCATTTCACTTAGGTTTACCAGTTTCTTCTAGAACAAGAACAGGGTGCTTTAGACAGCATCTTCAGTGTGCATGAAACAGATCATTTTAGCATTGAATTGCTTGACAAAATCTTATTTAAACAACTTGGATTAAACAAAACACAACCCAAAGTAGACCATGTGATTGGGATCTGGTCAGCAAAGCACATTATGGGGCATAAATACATCTATAGGATGATCTCTCAATCTTACATAAGATAGTTCCTATTTAGGCAACTGTGTTATGTGAAAAAAAAATGGCAAATATGCAGTGACTTTTTTAAGGCAGTATTTCCTAAGCTGACTACAATTATTGCATAAAAATGTACTTTATATAAGAAATACCTTAATATTATACAAAACAACAGACATATATCAAATTCTGCAGGTGTGAGCTTTTATTTTGGCAAACAAAGTGCAGTCCAGTACTTTAATGGTTGTGAGTATTGATTGTCTTGCAAACTTTCACCTTTCCATAGAAATACCCCATGCTGGATACTGGAAAGGTGGGCATACTTCCAGATGTACTTTACAACCATATAAAACCCAGGGCTGTGTCTTGCTTCTTAAACAGGGATACAGCTTGTCCCTCCATGCTGAATATTTGACCTATTCTGTCTCTAATGTAATAAACTGCTCACTAAGTAAAGCCGTAGCCATGTGCCCACCTTATGGAAACATCCATCTTATCTTTGCACAAAGACAAAGGCAGAAATCACTAACTACATAGACACAGCCATACCTCTCAACTGTACAGATTTTCACAGAATGTTAAGATTTTTGCCTCATATTTTTAATCCATTTTTTTTCATAAAAGTGTGGTTTTCTGGCAAATTAGTTGCAAATCATTAAAGACTGAAGCTGGAAAATAATGACAGAGTTGGGTTTTAGACTTCATACCCTTCAGAAAATTCGTTGGTGGTGCTGCGGTAGTGTTGTCACCTCACAGTATGACGTCCTGTTCGATTCTCAGCTAGAGCGTCTTCTGTGTGGAGACATGCGTGAATGGGCGTACCTTCATTGAAGGTTGTGCGTCAGAGCTGGCAACTCGGCACGTAAAAATCTACTGCCAATCATTAGCGGACCGGAGTTCCACTGTGGTGAACCCTAACCGGGAAAAGCCGAAAGAAACAACAACCCTTCAGAAAATTCATGCTAATGCAAAACCTGTTATTCTATTAACTTTCTAAGTTTGTAAGACTGATATTTAAAGATTGTCCCTATTTTTGGGCCTTTGTCCCACTTTTACTTATGGCTTTGTCCATATTTCTTGCTAAGAGGTTGAAAGGTATGCATATGCACACATCCATTTTGTCTCTTGTCGAACTCTCTCCTCACTAAGCCTAAGGTATTAAAAAAATCTATATACAATGCCCAAATTGCCAGTTGCCCCAAAGCAAAGAATTACATTTCACTAATGACTCGCACATTCACTCACTTATGAAGCGATATGGTGTGGTGGACCGTGGTTTATGCAACAATTCAGTTTTCCCTCCAAATCCAATAGTCAGAGCAGCCAGCAGTGCTGCAGAGCCAGGCAAGCAGGTTCACAACCAGCGTGGGAAAGGACAAGCAAATGTGGGAATGACCTTAATATACCAGCGGAAGTCTGGAAGTCTACTTTTTTTTTAGAGCCAGGCAACCACAAATGGCAATGCATTAGGGCAGGCAAGCAACTATGCAGCTGCAAATACGGAACGGAAGGTTTTGCCTGCTGTCTCGCATTGCCATGGTTCCCTGGCTCTAAAAAAAAAAAAGGTATAAAGGTTATGACGGTTTAGTTCAGCAGCTTTTCCTTAATCAAGTAACACTTGTGATCATATATTCTTGATTAAATTAAAGTGGTTGGTGATTGTTTACTACAGGTTAAGTTATTCAGTATCATCCTCAGGATGGTTGCTTTATTTATTCCCTCATTCCCTCGGGAGCTAATGACATCTGCAAATAAAGCAACCATCCTGAGGATGATACTGAATAACTAAACCTGTAGTAAACAATCACCGAATGATGGTTTCTGGTGCAAAATGGTGTTGGTGCACTAAACAAGAATCGGATGCTTATTCTCTGTGCTATTGTTGGGATTTGATAAAGTGAGTAAGAATAGATGCAGCTGAATTAATCAGCTGCACCTGTGTTTTGAGCCACAACATTTTTTTTTTTTTAAATACGATGAGCTACTTAGGATGCAGAAGTGTGTTGGGGGGCACCCCTCACTCTATGATTCTGGCACCCATGGCTGGAACACAGAATGACGTAACTGCTCTCTGACCTCCTATGAAAATTGATGCCATAAACATGGATTACTGCATTTATTTTTCCATGTTCAGAAGGAATATTTAAAACTTTATATTTTTTAAAGGCTTCAAAATGCCCTTTTCTTTTTAGACAAAAAGTGATACAATGTCTACCACATCTGGCTTCAACTTGTAAGATATCAGAACCGGCACCAGACAATTCATTTAGACTTCAAACTTGCCAGGCTCCTCCTCCCTTACACACAACCCCACACTCCTCACCCAACTCCTCAGATCTAGTAATTCCTGTCAGCAGCTCAATCCATCTCCACTTCTGCACATCCTTTTTTATGTGTTGTCATAGTGTGTTTTTTCTTGTGATTTTTGCTTCCCTTACCCTTTGTTTAGTGTTAGCATATCTGAGTGTGGTTTTTGATAGGTAGCCAGATAGTTGTTATTAGGTAAGTATTATTCTCTTAATACTGGCTTCCAACCATTTTATCCTTGATTCCTTTTTGAGGAGTGCTTGTTTTAATCTAGTTAAGTGTCAGTTTGTGTGTGTATCTTAGCATGATGATAGTATGTAAAATAACAGTATATTAGTGTATATAATAGTATATTAGTAGTTTGCTGGTACTTCCTTAGCAACAGTGTTTTTCTACAGTGGATTTGTTGAAAGGGTTTAAGGGTTTAAAAAATGCATTGCCTGAGGGCATTAATTGCCATCACAGGATGTGCATGATAAATGAGCATATTGTTTGGGAGTGGCGCACCTGTACTCTTCATGTTCCATTTGTGAAGGGTTTGGGTAGGGCTATAAATGAGCATTGGGCCAAGTTGGTGTTCAAAGGCCTTCTTCCTGCCTTCCCTTCATCTGTTTCATCTTCTTCTTCCTCAGCTCCGAAGGTCAGGTCCAACAAACATAGATTGTGAAACTCCAATTCATCCAAGGAGGACCAAAAAAGGTCCTCCTCTACTTCTGTCCAAAGTCCTTCTTCCTCAGACTTGCAGACATGAAGATTTCATGAGTTTTGAGTGCCCTGGTACTGACATCTGCTCTAACTCAATGGAGCCAATTGTTCTCAGTGCTGATCACCAGTAAGTCTCTGGCACCAGCTCTGAGCCTTCTCAGCCCCTTCCTGATCAAAGGGTTGCCTTTAAATAGGACACTATCCCCTTTTTCACCATTTACCCTGCCAAAGCTATCACCAGAGTTGTTGCTTTCCCTGATCTAATTCCAAGTTTCCCTGGCTTGGATCTGTCAGATGGGTTCATCCTCATTGAAATGACCCTCTAAGACCCCATCAATGGCTTCTTCTGTTTGGTCATAAAGGTTCATGGGCAGTATTAAAGCTTCTGTCTTGGAGCAGCTGATGAGGTCCTTTTTTGCAGAGTCAGATGCAGTTAAACCTTATACCTTCAGGTTCAGGTCTGGCTCCAGGATCTTTGGCTCCATTTCTCTGGCTTCCTCCCTTGCCTCTTAGATATGAGGTCTTTGAGACCAGCCGCTTTCCCACCCTCTGGGGTTGAATCCAATGGGTTGTAAGTCTTTGGCTCCAACTCACTCCTTGGTCTCATCAGTTTTGATTACTTAAGGTCCATCTGGACCTTAGAGCTGTGGCATAAAGGCTGGGGATTCTGGATCAGGGTCAGTGGTCCCTGCTTTGATTTCATCTCTTCCACTCAAAACTTTGGTGCTTGACAGCTCGGCTCTGGTCTTGACATCGAGACTAGGTATAGTTCTCCCTGGCTCAGGTTTGTCTCTTGTATCTTTAGCTACTGGGGCCCACGGTTCCAGGAGGCCAGCATCTGCTTCTGTCTTCACCTTTGTGGAAAGGATATTCTTCTCTAAGGAGATGGGTCAGGTTTCTTCAGCCAGTGTTCCACCCCCTTTTTCATCTGGGGGTGCAACTAGTCATCAGTGTGCTCCTGGACAGCCTGTGTTGGTACCTGCTTCCTTAGGGGAGTTTCCTGCCTCTTCCCATTCTCCTCTGGCATCATCAAAGTGGGAGGCTTCAGAGAAGAGGAGGTATAAGGGGAAATGACTCCCCAGAGGAGTCTCTCACTGAGGATATTGACATTGAGGAAGGAGAGGAGTCCTCTAGGTCTTCACGGGATGACTTCTCATTTGGCAATCTCCTGGAGCTTCTTAGTCAGCACAGAGGCTGGACCACTGAAGCCCCCTCTCTGGAAGAGTCTGGATTTTTGGAGGCCTTAGGCATGGGTCTATCCATGTCTTGGGTAGTTCCCCATCCAGATGTTCTTATGGACCTAGTGTTCCTGGGGTGTGGAAGGAACCTGACACACTGGAGCCTATTCCTAAGAAGCCTGATAAAATTCTTGCACCTCCCAAGGACCAGCTACATTGGGGTAAGTGTCTAGCCATCAGTGCATTTGTGGTGGTGGCTGCCACCTTGGAGGAGATCTCTGAAGAGAGCTCTTTGCTCCAGCCCCCAAATAGAGAGTCTATGCTTTGGACCATTTAGGGAAGAGCTCCTATACCTCAGCCGTGTTCATGTCGAGGGCACTTAATTACCTGTCGCACTTGACCAGACTCTAGCATGACCTGTTGTCTGAAGTGTCTAGAAATGTTAAGATGCAGCAGTCTCCAGAGATTCAAAAAACACTGGAGATGCAGTTGTCTACCCTGCTGTCTATCACCAGCGTGTCCATGTGGCTTATTTCCATTGCAGCCGATGAAGCTTCCCGAGTGACTAGCTCTGGCCTTGTCGTGCGATGCCATGCTTGGAAGCTATTATGTAACTTTGGGGATTGCTTCAAGGCATCCTTCATTAATGCCGCATTTGATTGTTCCTCCTTGTTCAGGCCAAAAATTAAGGATACTCTTAACTAGGAGTGAGCAAGATGGGAAGATGCTGCCATAGGAGTGCATTTTGCCACCCCTCAGTGAACCTTTTCTAGGAATCAGAAGGAGATAAATGCCTTTTTTCAGAAAGTTGCAGCAGTCTTCTAAGGCTCCTCCTTCACAAGTTTCCTCTGAACCATAATGGACACTGCATGTGGGGCAGAGGCAGTCTGCAAAATCAAGGTTTCCATGGAACTTTCCCCGGCAGACCCTTTCTGTGACACTGAGAGGTTACCTGACTGTCCTGCTTTGGAGGCAGTCAGGAGATCACTTGGCACTTTACTTAGAAGCTTGGGAGACCATCACCTCAGATGTATGAGTTGTGAGTCATATCCAGGGGCTATACTGTTCCTTTTCAGAAATTCCAAAGTTTTGTCACAAACATCTCCCACACATTCTGTCCCATCAGAGACTGCAAGCAGCATTAGAGATTCACAAACTGCTCACAAACAGAATCATCCAAGAGGTCCCACCAGACCAACAAGGATCCTGGTATCTATTCAAGATTCTTTTAGGTACCAAAGAAGAAAAAGGACCTCAGGCCTATTATAGAGTTAAGCAAACTGAATTCTTTAGTGGAACAGACAAAGTTCCAGATGTCACAGTGCAATCCATTTTACCTCTCTTCTGGAAAGACAGTTGGATGTGTTCAATAGACCTCAAGGACACCTACCATCATATAAAGATAGAGAGGTGCTCCAAGAGATTCCTGTGCTTCTGGCTTGGGGCCAGTCAGTACTAATTCAGGGCCCTGCTATTTGGTCTGCCCACAGCCCCCCCTCCCCTGGGTGTTCACCAAATGTATGGCAGTGGTAGCAGCCTGCCTTTGGCTACAAGGGTTCCAGGTCTTCCCTTACCTGGATGATTGCCCCCCAAACATTATTGATCATAGAATATCTTACTCCAGCTGTGTGACTGCTTAGGCATTATGGTCAATTACATAAAGTCGAGCCTTCCAACTGTTCCGATATTAGACTGCAGAGATTGACACTTTGGATACAGTCAGTCAAACTGGGAAGCTCCCAAGCTCCAGAGTGATCAGCCTTTGTGCTCAGCTGTATTTGGTGCGTGTGCTCTTGAAGCGTCTAGCTCATGCAGTTTTGAAACTCATAGGCCACATGGCAGCATGTATAGGGTTTGTTCCTCTAGCCAGATATCATATGAGACCTCTGCAATGGAATCTGATCATACAGTGTTCTTTCCTCACTCAATGGACTTTCCAGTATGGTTGACAAAAGTGTGTCATGGCCAAATTTGTTGGCAGCTACAGACTCCTTTTAGTAAGCAGGTAAACACTAGAGGCCAGCATGAGCAGTCAGGTACTTTTATAAGAAACTGATCAAATAACATGAAACAAACAAAACAAAATAAGTTTATTTTCAAACCGGTTTCGGCTAAACAGCCTTCTTCATAGTTATTTAATCAGTTTCTTATAAAAGTACCTGACTGCTCATGCTGGCCTCTAGTGCTTACCTGCATATTGGTTTGGCCGTGCATACCGTACTTGCGAGGAGTGTAGTTAGTTCCTTTTAGTAAGCAACAGGAGACAGTTTGTACTTCCTTTTCCTTCGGCCACTGTCACCATGGATGCCTCCCTTCTTGGGTGGTTTGAGCATTTTGAGGGAAGGTCTGTTTAGGGTCCTGGTCTTTTGTGGACGCCAATATCCACATCAGTGTCCTGGAAATGAGTGCTGTCCTCACGTTGCAGGCTTTTCAGGATGCCCTCCAGAGGTGTGATTGCAATATCAGTATGTCTGTTGTCTGGTATCGTAAAAACAGGGAGAACATGTTCTTATCCTCTTTGTTGAGAGGCCATGAGGGTTTGGCAATGGGCAATTTCATCTTAGTGGTTTCTAATTGCAGTGCACATCCCAGGAAAGTCCAACATTCTGGCCAGTAGACTCAGCAGGAACAGTTTGCATCCCTATGAGTGGTCTCTAAATCTGAAAGTTGTGGCTCAGATTTTCTGGTGCTAGGGCACTGCATGTTGCGACCTCTTAGTCTCCTTATGCAACACCAAGTGCAACAGCTATTATGCCTTAGTTCCCCTCTGTAACAGTCACCCATAGATGCTCTGCTATTTGTTTGGTCTCTGGGACTCCTATATGCTTTTCCCTGGTCCCTTTGATTGTAAAATTTCTTCAGAAGGCAGCTCACTGCAGAGTCACTGTGATCCTCATCGCACCTTTCTAGCCTAATCAGGTGTGGTTACCCTTCCTTTGGCGTCTCTGAAGTACCCCCTTGGGTATTGGTTCTCAATTTGGATCTCATTTCTCATCCAGTTTGACTAGATCCCCCCAGTCTTCAGTCCTTCAAGTTAAAAGTGCAGTTTCTCCAGTTCCCTTGATGGTATGAAATCCCACACTTTCCCAGGCTGTAGTTCTCATCTTGTCTTCATCTCAAAAATGTTCAACTAGAAAAGTGTATTCCACTAGTGAAGATGTTTTGCAATGTGGGTAGAATCCCGAGGACTCATTCCTTTTTCTGCTCCTTTAAAATCTGTTTTAGATTTTCTTGCTGAGTTGTTTCAGTCAGGGTCTAGTTTTTCTACCAGTAAGGTGCAGTTGACAGCTACTTCGAATTTTCACATCAGCAGAGGCAATGTTCCTATAGCTGCCATCAAGATTTCTAAGGCTTTTCTCAAAGGTACCTTTTTGCTGTGTCCCCTAGTTTAGGATCCAGTTCCTTCCTGGGATTTGCCATTTGTTTTGCAGGTCCTTACAGGCCCTCCTTTTGAACCCTTAACTTCAGATTTGAAGTTTTTGTCTTGGAAGACTTCGTGTTTGATGGCTGTTACTTTGACAAGGAGGGTTTCAGAGTTACAAGCTCTTGACTCTTCCCCTCCTTATTTAGTGTTCCACAAAGATTTCCATACAAATCCATCTTTTTTTGCTTAAATTGGCTTCAGAGAATGATATTAACAGTTCCATTCATCTCCCTGTGTTTTTCACAATTTTTTCCAACAAAGGAGAATACCTTCTCCGTTGTTTGGATGTCCACAGGCAATTGAGAGTTTAATTAGACCATACCAAGGCCTTTAGAAAATCCAGTCAGTTATTTGTTTCTTTTCCAAAATCCAGGCTGGGCATACCCTTGTCTAAAGGGACTTTATCCAACTGGCTATCAGACTGTATTTCATTTGTATATTCACTGAGAGGCAAGGCCCTGCCACACAATACTAGGGGTCATTCTAGCAGAACTATGGCTACGTCTACAGCTTTCTGTCCTAGAGTATCTCTGGATGAAGTCTGTGCAGCTACAACCTGAATGTGTCATTACACTTTTGTTTCCCATTATACGCTGGTTATTCAATCAAGATCCAAGACTTCTTTTTGCTCCAATGTGTTGCAGAATATCCTTCCTTAGTTCCTCCTGAGGATTTATGCATGGCTGGGGACTCTATCCCACAGGTTGAAGCCAGACGGAACAGACAAAGTCATATACAAAAGTTAGATCAGTATTGTCTGCCTCCATCTGGTTCAACTTCCCACCTCCTACCCCCAACCTTGGCTTGTTATGATGAACTTCCCTATCTGAGATGGTAGGACAACTGAGGTTGTCCTTTTCTTATTTTTGGAGTCCTGCGTCCTCCTTGATTTGGACAGTTTATTGTAACTTAGGGGTTGACTTACGTGGGGCAAACTCGATCTAAGGAGTAGGTTAAGGAGCAGGGGATTGTGGGTAAGGAAGGTGGAGCCTGGTGAATTTGAAGTCTGAAGGAACTGACTGGTGTAGGATTTGATAACCCACAGGGTGAACCAAATAGAGATAAACAGCATAGATCTATTGCTATGGTAATTACATAACTTCCATTTAACAGACATAGGTTCATAGGTAAGTACTAGGCTATCTGCCCGAGGGCATCTGTAAGCCTAGCCAGAATGTGTTGGCTTTCGCCACCACCTTAGATTAGTTCCCTGGGCCTCGGTCTAGCAGAGCCATTAGTTCCCTGTGCCTCTGTCCAGCAGAGCCACTGCAGTGATCCCCGGGGTAAAATTTCTGTTTCCCATCCACTCATCAAGGTTTTTCTTGAAGAGTGTTAGTGAGGGGCTCTGCCTAATGTAGATTGGAATCCTGTTCCAAAGCATGGGAAGTCTCTGGGACAGGAATCTATCCCTCCAGCATGTCCTATTTATCGTTGTGGTGAGGGTTAGATCCCTAGACCATGTGGCTCTTGGGGATTTGTTTTTTTTAGGTGGAGTATGTCCATCAATTCTGGGTTGGACATGACCTTGTATGTCAGGCAGAGATCACCTCTGAGTAAGCTGTATGCAACCGAGCACAACTGGAGTTTCTTCAGTCGGGCTGCATAGGGCATATGTTTGGGGCCAGTAATCCTCTTGGTGAGATACTTCTGTGGTCTTTCCAGCTGTTGCAGGTGTCTTGTAAGGTACATCCCAAGTGGGGCGTTGTACTCTATGATAGTTCTGATGAGTGATGAGTAGAGGGGCACAATAACCTCTTTTGTTCTAGATGTGAACCCTTTTGTGATTAGGTGGGTCACATAGAAGGATTTTCTAACCACCTTGGCAATATGGTTATCAAAGGAGAGATTACTATCTACTTGGGTCCCCAGATCCCTTATTACATTTTCTGTATTTAGGGGACTACCACTTATGTAGTAGTTCGTGAGTACTTTGTTTTTTCCAAAGTGGATGACTATGCACTTTTTGGCATTTAGCTTGAGGCCATGATTTTGACACCAGGTATCCGTCTCAGTGAGACCCATATGGAGGATGTCTGTATCAGCTGGAGAGTCAATTATGGCCCCCAGTTTGCAGTCATCTGTGAACTGGGTCAGCCATTTTCCTCCTGTGCTTGCCTGTACCTCTGAGAAGTATATGCCGAACAGGAGGGGTCCCAGGACTGAGTCCTGGGGGACGCCACTTGTAACTGGTTTAAAGTCAGACCTAGAGCCTGCAACTATCACCGTGTGGGTTCTGTCCTTGAGCCAATTGGCAACCCATCTCATGACGTAGGGGTTTATGTTCAGGCTGGTGAGCTTGTCTATAATACCAGAATGGGGAATGGTGTCAAAAGCCTTTGCGAGGTCTGGGTAGGCTGTCTGGACCTCCTTTCCCTCATCTAAAGCCTTGGTAACTGTCTCAAAGAAGTCCACCAGGTTTATTAGGCATGATCTGCCCTTAATGCCAAACTGGGTAGGGTCCAAAGTTTGAAGATTCCCAATGTCTCTGTTAATGAATTCCATGATGATGCACTCCATAGCCTTGCATACCAGGCTAGTCAGGCTTATAGGGCGATAGTTCCTGGGGTCTGTTGTGGCTCCACCTTTGTGGAGCGGGATAACTGTTGCTGTGCGCCACTCTGTGGGTATGTAGCCTGTAGAGAGGCTGAATTTGAACAGTGTGTTTAGGTGAGGGGTTAGTTCATTTTGGAGCTCGTGTAAGACACAGCCTGGGACACTGTCTGGTCCCATTGAAGCTGTATTTTTGGCTTTGGATAGGGCTGTTTTAACCTGTGTGTCAGTGATTGCCAGGGCACCACATTCTTCTGGTATGGTTATGGGCCCTTTAGGGGGTGAGGGGGGGGGTGAAGTTTGCACTAAACCTGTCTGCCAGAATGTTGGCAATATCAGTCGGTTCAGTGTATTTTGTGCCATTTTGCACTAACTTAGAGCATATCTGAGAGTTTCCACTTAGGTTCTTGACATAGCTAAAGAACACTTTGTGGTTATCTTTGGAGTCCTTGGCAATTTTTCTTTCGAAGCTAGCCTAGCCTAGCTAGATTCATGCAAATACTTTTTTTGTTTAAAAAGAAAAGCACATTTCATGCCTTTGAATACAATATTTAAGAGTGAACCTGCAAGCTATCCTAAGAATTATAGGCCAATAACTTGCCTTCCAACAATATACAGACTATATACGGGAACTGATGCAGACAGAGTTTATAGCCAATTATGAAAAAATCAATTATGGTAATAGAATAAATGGGTAACAAAAGACAGTTATATTAAACCAAGGATCATATGCTGCTAAATAAAGCCAAAATAAAGACTTGTAGAAGGGGTATTAAAATATGACAGCATCCCACATTGATCTGTCACATTACAGTGACCATGAAACAGTGGCAAACCACTTTTCAGTTGAGCCATGATAAAGGGCAAATTATTATGCCAGAGATAAAAATTCAAAGGGGAATATCCCAGGGTGAAACTTTTTACTTAATAAATCAGACTATGGTTACAATTTGGATCCCAGAAATCAACTTTGTTTAACAATTTCTCATCCACTTTTTGTGAATGACTTAAAACTACGCAGGTCATCAGTTAAGCAGTTGAGAGCACAACTGCAAATGGTAAAAACTTTCTCAGATTATATAAGAATGTCCATTGGTTTTGATAAATGTGCAAAAGAAATATTTAAAACAGGAAAACTGCAGCACCAAGAAAATATAAACCAGGGAAAGGAATGTGATATAAAGGAACTTGAGCAGAAAGGAGCACATACATATCTGGGAATAAATAAAGGATCAACAATAAAACATGAACAAATATGAATAAAGCTCAGTGAGGAATGCTTCTAATGGCTAAACCTGATATTGAAAACTGCCTTGATATCTAGGTATAAAGTCCAAGCTATAAATCAGTTTGCTGTCCCTCTTCTTACTTACAGTTTTGGGGTGATCATTTGGACACAAAACTAGAAAATGGTATATAAAACTCAGTGTATTCCAAGATTATATATTCCTAGATTATATATTCCTCAGGAAGGTATGGGCCTCCTTGAAATTGATTACATGCATAGATCTGCAATTGTAGGTCTGCATGCATATCTGCTAACCTTATCAGATCTAAACATAGTGCAAGTTTTAAAATATGAGAAGTCTAAGATGGTTAGTTTAGCAAAAACATTTCTGTGTCAAGCAGGGATGGAAATCAAACCAGAAGCAGACCATAAAAAAATGAATATGCTAAAAAACAAAAGAAATACTATAAGGAGAAGGAAAGAAATATGGAAAATCCATAGATACGGTGGCAAGTACAGAGAACTCATGTTAATCAAAATTTGATTCAGGAATTGCTAAGGAGAGGTAAATTGAAATCAGATGATGAAAGGTTAGTTAGTAATGGTGGCCCAGAACTGTGGACTTCATACACATTGTTTAAAAAAAAAATCCATTGAAAAAGTGGGAGAAGCAGACATATGCAGGTTCTGTGTAAGAGAACTGGAAATATTAGCATACATTTGCACATCTTGTTGCTTAAAAGATAACTCCCTGAAACCCAGCTATTTCTTTGCTGAGAAGATTGTAACTAGCTTACATATACTGTCCTTGCATTTTGTCTTGAATCAGCATTGTATTCCAGGGGATCAGCAAATGAAGCAGTTTAGCCCAGTTGCCTTTTTGCCAGATTGTTTGGTCAATGCCAGTTGTCCTTTAGTCTTTCATTTGTTTTACAATTGTATTTTGCACACTTAGTGTCCACATCTGATTTTACCAAGTCCAGTCTAAAGCACAAATTTCAGTTCAGAAATAATATTGCTAGTGGAGTATTTATAGACCTGATTTCATATGTTCTTGCAGGACAACTTTGACTTAAACCACCAGCATTAGGTTGGACTTACACTTGAACCTTTCCTAAGCTGTTATACCTCACCTTGGGATATCTCTTGCTCTTGCTTATGTCATACCTCTCTGGATTTATCCATTGTTTCCTGCCATGAAAGAGTTCGAGCTAGGATAGCCCAGGATGAACTAATTAGGTAGCCTTTTTAGCAAGATTATTTTTCTTGCCTTTTTTGATGAAGGGTTTTATCCTTTTGAATACATTCCTTAATATTTTAAAAAAATCACTTTTCCTTTATTTTGCCCACTTTTAGTCATTTGCTCATTTTTTCCCACAAGGACCTTGAATGTGTGTGTGTGTGTGTGTGTGTGTGTGTGTGTGTGTGTGTGTGTGTGTGTGTGTGTGTGTGTAGCAAATCTCACTGCAAATTTCCATATCAAGTGTCTTTTTTTAGCCCAGTCCATTTCATGACACTAAGTGCTGCTGTTATTATAGGGGCTTTTATAACATGACCAGAATGAGACATCGTAAGACTTTAGAGAACAACACTGTAGATGAAAAGTCTGAGAAACTTAAATAGCAAGGGACTTCTTACTCCTTTTCAGCAGCTCCCTCTTCACCTAAAAAGGGAACATTACAATGGGGAGAGAAATAAGAATTCCAAAAGAAAAGGGAGAACGGGTTTTCCCAGTCCTTAGTTGAAGTACCTGTATTACAACAAGTTCCACTGCAATGGTCCAGGCTGGGCGATTAGTGGTTCAGGCCCAAGCAAATGCTCAAGTCCAGAAAGTGGTAGCGAACCCCAGTTTCCTTACTTAACTGCCTTGGCTTTTTGATTAACAGGCATCATCCTTTGTGGGCTAACAGCAGTCTGATTCCAGTCTTCCATTCAGCTCCTGACATGAAGTGAATTCCCAGCTCAATAATCCCTTTTTTTTTAGTTATCAGGCAAGTGTCATCAGTGGCTGATCTTAGATATCAAATCCCAGGACCATCTTAATCTCAGCTAGTGGAAGCCCATTGTCTGTCACTGCTGACATCAGTATCTTTGTTACTGTATTCTAACATCAGATCTACTGATTCTAGTGCCCTAGCTTCAGTCCAGCTAATGCATGCTGCACAGGTGGCTATCTACTGGTGTTGAGCTCAGTGTTCTCACCAGCACCATCCCACTAGTGTCAGTTGCATTGACCGCAGTGCTGCCAAAATCGGTCACGATGACATCAGTCAACTACAGTTATTTCCAACAACCACCATTGACAGCTTGTGTTTCCAAAGATATCAGGGTACCATACATTAGTGGCCCCATATTTTGATTCATTTTTTTCTGCCCAAAAATGAGGGTCCTGGAGCCCTCTCTTCAGCTAGGCCTTGCCTTCCAAACCACTGTAGCTCCTGTCTAGGATATTTATCAAATGTATGTCCACATCTGAGGGGCCTTATGAAGTTTCTTTACATGGATGACTCCTAATTGCAAGCATCCAAAACAGGTTGGTCAGAAACATAAACTCTCCTCCAGACCATCTAAATCATTGGAAATGTTGCCAAATCCCAGATCACCTGGTTCAGCTGTTGACTTTTCTAGGCTGTTACTTTATACTAAAACCAGCTAAATATTTTACTGCATTGAATGATTACTGAAGCATTAGCCCCTTATTCCAAAAATGCTGATAGCACCGTGTCAGTGATGATGAAGATGGTGATCATTATGCTGGCTTCTGTTCCTATCATTCTATTTACAGTGCTGAATAACAACTAGACAGGATGCATTGATGTCATAATATAGATTATTTTGATGCTCCATTCAGGATCTCAAAAGCGTGTAGGTCGTATCTTCACCAATGGCTGCAGACAGCAGACTTGCTGGTAGGCAGGCCTTTGTAGATCATCAGATATGAGTTACAATTACCAGGGAAACTTCAGGGAAACATTTTGTCTGGTTTAAGAAATTGTTGATGGGCCTTTAAGCCCTTGACAAGTGGAACCCTAGAGGGGAAGAGAGGGGTCACCACTCAGACAATATGTCACTTGCAATAATAAATCAACAAGCAAGGAGGACCAATTCATATCCACTTTTCAGGGACTTGGTGAGAGTTTTGGAATGGGAATTCCCTGTGGGTTGCTGTCTTTTAGCATTTCACATTCTAGGGGAGCTGAGCTGTCTAGCAAACAGGAAAGATATACAGGTACTTGCTCATTATTCCCCACAAAATGTTCCTCAGCCATACAGCCAATAGCTTAGAGGGAAGAAGCCCTGACTGTTGCCTATTTAACTGATCTTCAGTTAGCAGCATGGGCATCTGAGGGACCATGCAGAGGAGATAAGCTTGAGGAGATGACACCACCTCACCCATCCTGGGGGTGGGATTTTGCTAGGCCTATAACAGTGTTAGCACTTAGTGGTGGCTGGGTGTATTGCCCACTTATAGGGGCATTAGCTTGCACTGTATTAGGCTAGGATCACCAAGCTAAACAAGGAAATGAGAAGGTATGTGTAGGAACATGCCATGTCTCCCCCCTCCAATTAGCAATCTATGATGAATCCACAAACAGTTTACAGAAGGGAAGGGTAGATCAATCCATAGAACTCACAGCTGGCCTACTCCTTACCACCTGACTCTCTCTGGTGGGAGAACTGATGAGACAGTAGTGCTTTCATGACATGACATAACCCAGGAATTCCTGTCTCATGCTGTCATTGAGCCAACTGGGTGTAGGTGGTATAGCAGCTGTGTGGGGTTCCTACAAAGGTGGGAAAGGGATTAAAAAAGTCACTCGGTCATTCAACAGAGATCTTACCCTGAGTGATCCCAGTACCTGAAAACAGACTTCTATTTGCTTCTCCCATGAATTGAATGCTAAGTGCCACAAATGATTCTCCCTAGCTCCTTCCCCAGGAGTCTGTTCAGGAATGTGCTAACCCTTGTATGGCTGCACAAGGCTCACTGTGCTTTCCCCGCCATTCACTTCATCATGAATCTTGTTAACGAAGGCGAATATTTCTCTACAGTTAGCCAAAGCACATTAAATCAAAGCTCAACTGATTAAATGCAGTTGTTCAAAACAAAATAGAATGTTTTAAAGCGAAACAAGACCAAATTGAGTATTCACAAACAATAACTTTTAAGTGTCAGCAATGCAGTTGGTAAAGGATGAAAACTGACAGTGCAAAAAAAAATATTCGTACAAATTATGCTCTAAACATTGAAGTGCCACTTATTTTGACATTCTGAAAGTTAAATATCCAGTCAATAAATATAAAAGACAAAATGCAACACTGAGACCGTGATTAAACTGTTACACAGAATTATCCAAATAATATAATTTCAATGTTTGCTATATTCTCCTGTAATGTGGAATTAATATCTAAAGTCACAACCTGTTTACCAAACAACTTTTGATCTGGTTTGGAAAATTATTAAAGTATGAACTATTATCACACCTCTGAGAATTGTTGCCCCTCGTTTCCTTCAAAGGATATGCTACCCTGCCTGCATATTCTTTTTCATCCCTACCTTTTTTTTTTTGTTTTTGCTGTATTCAAGTTGGTCTGCGATACTCTTGAAAAATGTTATCATATAAACTTCTGTGGTAATCAGAAAGCAAATCATTAATAATACATTCATTTAAAAACTTAGCTTCATCCATTAAAACATTAATAAGAGAAGAGTTAAACTTAATAATGAATTTGTATTCTAAAAGCACTATTCCATGTCGGTCAAAAATGACCACAAGCTGGAAATACTTTTCTGACCCCCTTGGTAATACCAAAGGGAAATTTATAAAGTCTAAGTCCTCTAGGTTTTTGTTTACGATGAACACATTAATTTTTAAGTATATGTTATCCAGTTGTAAAGTCTACACCTTTAAAGGTTTCTTTTCCAAGGTGCAGATCATCATTTTCATGTCAGGAGTGTGTTCATGCCTACAGTGGACTTTGCGAAAAGAAACGAGGTTCATTGTTCAGTCAAGTGTTCCAATCTACAATATTAGATATGTGTTGTGCTGTGTTATTCACTCCCTGTTGGCTAAAACATATATCTGCTCTTCCTGCCACCATCCATCAAGCTAGAGTGTCTAGCTAGGAGATTCCTCGTATTAAACTGTGTAACATGCATAATGACATCATCATTCATGCTGCCTGAGGAGGATATAGGCCTCTGGATTGTACCACTGACCTCCTTGGAAGAGGAGATCTGCAGTTGTGAGACTGGAATGTCAGATTATCCAAGTTTCCAGTATGGTTAACAGTAAAGGTGAAACATAGAAGGCTAGTGGTGGCACTATGACATGGGCTGAAACCATGCTGTGAGGGTGGTAAGAGTTTATTAATTGTGATGTGATTGAGAAGATGTGTTTGTAGGCATTTCTCAAGGACATTAGCAAGAGGGGATAGTATAGCAATGAGTCTAAAGCTGGTCAGTTTTGTAGAGTTTCCACCTTTGTGAAGTGATATAACGAAGTCTTTTTTAACAAGGTTGGGATGTAGTTTTCTTTTATGGAGTGGTTGATGAGGCTGGACATGGGGTAAGTTATGTCATCATCAGCTAGTATGATGCATTATGTAGGTAGGTTGTATGGAGCAAGGATGGTAGATTTCAGTTTGAACAGAGGTAATCTGATAGTGCTTGCTGGTACTGGGGAATAGGTGAATGATGTATTATGGCTGAGGGGTGCTAGATACAATAGGGTTAGTGTCTTTAAGGGGGTGAGATGCTAGCTACAGAAGGCTTGGTGTCTTAAAGGAGAGTTGCAATTGTTTGAGAAAAATAAAAATTAATTTCTTTTTGGTACTCAGCGTCAGATTGAATAGGGTGCCACTCTAAGGATTTCCCAGGGCACTCCAACTGACCTGGCTATGGCTCTGCTTACTGGTATGTATTTATTAATTCAGAAGTTAATATTGTCTTTGACCTTACTGACAGTATCCTGAGCAGGCTTATATGGGTCACTGAGGAGACTATCTCAGTCTATTTTCGTAAATATGTCATTTATCACATCATTTCCATTGATAAAGTCTAAGAAGACTGATTATTTGTGAACGAGCTTGATTTTACTTTTAGGCTAAAGATGATAGTATCAAGACTTTTTGGGATGCATGGCTAGGCTTAAAAAGGCCCTTGTGGTCATTAGCGTAGTAAACACCTATTATAAACCTATGAACCTATGTGTGTTAATTACAGAGTGTATAACCATGAGTACAGAACAGAAAGATTGCAAGGTTACTACTATGACATTTAATCTCTTACCATTCCTAATTTCATTTTGTACTATTTGTTACAAGCTAAAACAAAAACTACACCAAACCAACACTTCTTCTCTTTCGGCAATTCCTGTTAGGGGTCACCACAGCAGATCATTTTATTTTATTTTATTTTACATTTGTTAACCAGGAAAGTTCAACTGGACACAGGTCCCTTTTCAGCGGAGGCCCGGGGAGAAAAGCTCCACAAGTTACATTACATAAGTAAAATTAAACACATAATAAAAATTACACACACAATAAAGTAAACAAATTAAAAAAATAATGAAGGTAACAATAAAAAGTTCAGTGCAGCAGAGGGAAAAATCAAACATTATAATTTTAGGATGAAAACATGCATTGGTAATTGCTACTGACCACAGATAGTGTTTGTTGACTATCTGTTAAATAGGTCCTTGGCCTATACTATAAATTTCTACAGTGGTGACATATTTTAAGATATTATCTAAATAGCAGTTTTACCAGAGAGCTGGAATAACTTACCAGAACTCTCATTTTTATCCTTTTATACATTGTTTCCATTTCTTCCTGTCCTCTGCATCTTGCTCTGTTACATCAACCTGCATGTCCTCTATCACCACATCCATAAACCTTATCTTAGGCCTTCCTCTTTTCCTCATACCTGGCAGCTCCATCCTTAGCATCCTTTTCCCAATATACCCAGCATCCCTCCTCAGCACATGTCCAAACCAATGCAATCTCGCCACTCTGGCTTTGTCTCCAAACCGTCCAACCTGAGCTGACCCTCTAATATACTGATTCCTAATCCTGTCCATCCTCGCCACACCCATTGCAAATCTTAACATCTTTAACTCTGCCATCTCCAGCTCTGGCTCTTGCTTTTTTGTCATTGCCACCATCTCCAACCCATATAACATTGCTAGTCTCACTACCCTCTTGTAGACCTTCCCTTTCACTTTTACTGGTACCCATCTATCACAAATCACTCCTGACACTCTTCACCCATTCCACCCTGCCTGCACTCTCTTTTTCACCTCTCTTCCACACTCAACATTACTCTGAACTGTTGATACCAAGTATTTAAACTCATCCACCTTCAGCACCTCTACTCCCTGCATCCTCACCATTCCTCTATCTTACACCAAACAAACCAACACACCATGGTAAATTGCAAGCACTTTCATTCTTTAATGATTAAACAAACTTCATCAGAAGTTTAATTTGGTTTGGTGTAGTTTTTCTTTTATTTTGAGTGGTTTATTACATATATCTATGTTACAGTATCCATTATTGTTTTTTTTTTGTTCCTAGCTATTTTGGTTAACATAGTCATTAATATTTGTGCTTATTTATTTGATATTGAATAGTTTACCTGGTCTTTGTACAATTTATGACTAGCACAGAAGTCCAATACCTATTTACCTTTCAAGTTTAGCTCAGGTAAGCTATGCCTCCCAACCATATCCTTCTAGATACATTTTCTGGTTCCCACATAAATGCTGAAGTATCCTGGTTGAACTAGAAACTAAGTTGGTGGTATGTTACCAGGTGCCCTTTCCCCCATCCATAGTTTTCAAGAAACCTGAATACTTGTAATACCCGATAACAATGCTTGAACGTCAGACATGAGCTTTCTTTCTCTGGTTTGCATCATATTAAGGTAGTTCTGTTATTTAGTGGCACAAACTCAAAATTTATGGTACTGATTTGGAGTATTCTCATACCAAAGACATGCTTTTCCAAGGGACAGCTTTAAAGTAAAGAACCAAAAACCATGAGTAGGAACCACAGGAGGTGAGATAAAACACTTTTATTTAAGACAGACAAGCACTTTCACACTAAAACCATGCTTTTTCAGATATTAAAATCTCACAAAATGCATTTGTATATCTTAAAAACTTTGACAGACGAATATGTCACCCAATGAATGATCTTCTTTGACTTAAAACAGTTTTAAGGCTGCAACACTCATTCAAACCTGGCATGTAATCGCATTTAGCCTAGTAATCCATTTATACTCTTGTAGGACAACTCTAGAGAAGGAGAGAGACCACCTAGTCTTGGAAGTCTAATCCAGAATCAGTGTTTTGTGTGCTGTAATAAGACCATTTACAACTAGATAATACATTTCAACCTCCCACAGAAAATTTGAACAATTTTCCAGCAATAGAGTCATGTTTTGTGTCTCAGGAATCAGTATCTATTGTCAGGGTCAATTATGTAATTATCAACTATGGGATGGATAAGGACACTCTCGAACGAAATGGGATAGGTTAATTCGAGCATAAAAGGGGAAATTGGCCTGGCTTCGAATGCCCCACAAACAGTAGCCTAGTACTTACTTATGAAACTATCACCTATGTCTTCCTAAAATACAGATATTGATTACTGAAAATGCTGGCGTACCATTTTAAGGAACTGGATAAGTGATTAAAGATTTAGTCAAAAGTTGTTAGAAATCAGTGTCTTCTATTACATCCAAAAAATGAACTAGGTGTTTGTACGGATTTGATTATTGCATTCCCTAAAAACTAAAGGCTGATCATTTAGCTGTTCATTTGTTTTTCATTTAATTGTGAACTTCTAACCAGGCTTAGCACATTTTCAGAAGACATCCTATGAGAAAAGCTCCAGCAATTAAACAATAGAGACAGCAGCAGAAGAGATTTACAGAAGCAGTAAATAATTACAGCTAACATTAGCAAGTGGGCAGAAATATAGTAATAAGTGGTAAGTCACACAACATTAAATAAAGAACGAGCAATGAGGTGAAGTAATTGCACAAGGCAAGCTAGAGAGGCAACCTGAAAACAGAAACATTCCAATGAGTAAGACTGTATTTTTGGGTGTGAGGTTTTCAGAATCAGCTTGTTATCAGACAATTTGTTTAAGCTGAGATTGTAAAGGCTACCCTAGAAAGTGAGGAAATGAAAAGTAGTACTGTATTTCTAAAATGCAAAGTTTAACAAAACCAACAAAATATCAAACGTAGTGAGGCAGAATTGTCTGCTGTGGCTAGGAGTTTGACATGGAGAAATAAGCTCTAGCCAAGAGACACCCAAGCTGTAGGTACAAACTGGCTAGAAAAGCGGTGCTTGTAGAGTGCCTTCCTGAAAAAGAGAACTGAAGGAGATTTGATGACCTAAGAGTGAAAGTTTTTTTTCTACAGCTTTTGATAATATGACAAAGAATGTGGATCAACAAAGCAGTTAAAAATGAATGGCATCTTGGTTAGGACTGAGTTTCACGAAGGACGTTTGGATTGCTGTGTGTAATTTTAATGGTGTTATGATAGTATGACATTTATTTAGATAATGTGAAAAGAGGGTGCTAGTTTTAGTTGCAACATGCTTAAGTACTGTGTGGGCTCAAGTCAGTACAACAACTGCAGAAAGATATAGAGTGGTGCATCCTGAAAGGGTGCTCAAAAGCAAACAGAAGATGATGGTATGTAGTAATGATACAGGTAGGATTATGCAGATGGGATAATAGAAATTACCCAACTTTAATAATCCTTTTAAGGTCAATCTTAAGTGCTGTGCAAAGTAGGCCAATTTTTTTGGTGGGATATAAGGGTAACTGATTTATTTATTTTTATTTATTTTATTTTATTTGCAGTTTGTTAATCGGGAAAGTCCATTGGGCCAAAATGAACCCGTTTTCAATGGAGGCCCAGGGAAAAAAGCTCCATATACAATTATTACAAAGATAATATCAACAAAGTTAACAAGTACAATACAATTTTCAAAAACTATTAAAACACGGTAATATAGAAGACCGAATAATAACATTTGAGCAAGTTGTTGTAACAAAGCATCGAATGAAATTAAAACATAAGTATTTACTTTGTAGATCAAACTTCAAGGTTTTCACCAAATGTGCTAAATATGTAATTAGAAAGTTGAGATAACCTGCAAGGAGATGTTGCTTCAGGATAGTGTTTGAAACTAGGAAATAAGAGGAGTGTTAGGGCTGCTGTAGAAAATTCATAGTTTTGCTACTGTTGTGTTTAGAATGAGGACCAGGTATCTCAGCCATTTTTGTATTTGACTGACACATTTCAAAAGTAATGACAACTTTATCTATGTGTTGGACAGAGTAGCATAGCTTGCAGTTATCTGCATATTTGATGAGTTGGTCTCCATGGTTGTTGGCCCCAGCAATAATCCTTGACCATTAGTCACTCAACAACTATTGGAGAACTTTTCTTCTGCCAAAATGCCTATCACCCCCCCCCCCCCAGAAGTAGAACTGCCATTTGGGAGGAACCAAGAATGAAGACATCTGACAAACGTTGGCCTGCTGGAAGACATGCTAGCAGCCTGGTATCATAGCATTAGTAATGAAGCTTTGCTGAGATTTTTACTTTATGCTCTACATCTTTTCGTTCTTTATGGGCACCCTTTCCCAGGTACACTGTATTATGCTACTTGGCAAACCTGAGCATCCACGGTGTGGACCAGTGTCTGTTATGACATTTGGCCTCTACAAGAAGATAGTATTCTATGCATACCTAGCTGCTTCTCTTCCTCCAAGATGAGCACTCTATCATTAGACATTCACTCCCACCATCCCTGGCCAGCACTTCCAGTGCCCAGACTTTTGATCAAATCAAGGTCATAGTCAGGGCTTTATCCCTCTACACCACCTAGACAGCAAAGCATATTGAATGAATTTGGCTAGATTACAACAGAATATGTTGTTGATAAAAAATGGTAAGTAGTAAATGTCCAGGACCTGAAACGTATGAGATGTCAGCAGACACAAGCAGGATGAGGAGAGAGGTAGTAATAACTCAGTATGGAGGTAAATAAATTTATGTAGAAAAGCAACATTTATAAAGCTCTGGCAGTACACGGCTGTTAAGGTAGTGTAGAGGAGTTTTATGATTTACTACATCATTTCTTCAGAAAAGACAAGAAATGGAGCAGCGCTGGTGTGGCTAATGTTGAGTTTGTTCTAAAGGATGTGGGAAAGTAAGTAGGTGATTACAGTACCATGTCCAGAGCAAGTATAGAAAGAATTTCAGACATATAGATTTTGACAAAGTGAATTAATATTGCAAGGGATACAGAGTGACTATCATACTCTTAAGTGACTGAGAATAGGCAGTTTTGTTAAGCCAACTTATGTCTTTACTCATCCATTATATGTTGATTTTAACAAGATAGTAAAACCCACAGGTTGTTCAGTTTGGAGTTCATATATTTTGATATTCAGGGCATGAGGGTTGCAGAGGGGGCTCCCCCTTGCAAAAATACTTTTATAATGTAATACTTTTATAGTTGATTATGAAAGTGTTGTTGACTTAATGTTTTTGAGGATTGATTATTAGCTACAAATCCATATTGTGAATGGATGGAAACTGTAAGCACAGGAAGGTCCACTTATGTGAAATGAGACATGGCTGTTTACCAAAAGATGAGAACATAACTTTCATAGATGGATTAGTTATTGAGGATCAAAACAGAGAATGCTTTAATATCCATGAAAAGTTTCATACATTCAAGAAAAAGGTTATATGCAAGAGGTGAAAATGGCTTAAGTCTTTTTGAAAAGTTTCCAGACCAAATTACATGATACCATGGTCCATGGAGTACTATTGGGGAGAGGAAATATTATTCAGAGGGGCTGGAGCATCATGATGACTAGGGATAATGAAGGGAGTAGTATTAGTAAAGTAAAAAAAAAAAAACTGATTACCCACTTCCAGGGGAGAGGATTCAGTGGCAGGATAAGGTTGCCTTGATTTACCAATGTTGAATAAACTATCCTGACAGATCTATATCAGACTATGTCAATATATAACTTGTTTCATGGGAAGGAAGAACTTTTTCTTTTTGAGTAGCAGTTTTGAGAAGTTCCTTGTTCTTAAAGCTATTCTCACTAGATTTACCAATGATAATACAGCTCCCACATTTTACTGCTGTAAGTCATTAAATCTCAGATGTCTCATGTTATCCAAGACAGGGATTTGGAATTTATCTACTTATATCTGAAAAAATCAGAATGAAATGCATTACTGAAAAATTGCACAGATAAGGCAAGATCTAGAAGGTAGAAATGTGACCAACTGACCTGTTTGTGAGTGGGAGTAAAAGTTAAGGAATTTGTTCCTAAAAAAGGAATGGCACGTAGGGTATGCTCGGCCCGAACATACCAAATCTACCACAGTTGGCCAGCATAATGTGAACCTAGACACTGATAAAAAACTCAAAAAAAGCTAGAGTACATAGCTTTTATTTCCAAACCGGTTTCGGCTAAACCGCCTTCTTCAGTGAAGAACATAGACTTTTTCACTGAAGAAGGCGGTTTAGCCGAAACCGGTTTGGAAATAAAAGCTATGTACTCTGTTTAGCTTTTTTTGAGTTTTTTTATCAGTGTCTAGGTTCACATAATGCTGGCCAACTGTGGTAGATTTGAAACATACAGGTACCAGTGTGTGTGTGTGTGTGTGTGTGTGTGTGTGTGTGTGTGTGTGTGTGTGTGTGTGTGTGTGTGTGTATACTACTATCAAAATCATGAATGACAGAATGAATTCCGTTCATTCATGTGAATCACAACACCAAAAACTGCAGAGGAAGAAAGTCAGTATGTCGAATGTAATGCTGAATATTCAAATTTGGCATTATTCAACATACTCTTCCCCCTGCACCTTTGAGAACAGCAACAGAAGTTATACTTTTCAGCAGTACGTACATACTGCATAGCACTAAACTGCATGTTTTTGCAGGGGGGGATGCTCCCCTGCACCCCCTTTGGGGGGTTGTGCCCCCCCCTGCAAAGCATATATTCCAACTTCAAGAGCCCACTACAGTGGTGAAAAGGGTACATTTCCTGATCTACACTGTACCACAATCTCTAATCCTAAGGTTGACCACATATGGGTGAATGCACAGTGCATTCGCTGTACCGGAGACTCAAAAGCATGTAGATTCGGCAACATAGGAGTTGGCCAACTGTTATTCGGCATTCCTTGTTTGCTGAATCTACACTCATCATTTCATCATTTTGATAGTAAACCATATATACCATATATATATATATATATATATATATATATGTGTATATATATATATATATATATATATATATATATATATATATATATATATATATATATATATATATATATATATATATATATCTGAGTGTGGGTAGGACAGTGGATAGCTGTGTCACCTCACAGCAACAGATTCCTCAGTTCATTTCTTGGCTGGGGTGCCTTCTGTGCAGAGTTTGCATGTCCTTCATGTGTTTTTTGTAGGTTTCCTCTGGGTGCTCCAGTTTCCTCTCACATTCTAAATACATGCAGTAGGTGGATGGGAGACTCTAAATTAGCTATAGATGTGAGTGTGCATGTGTGTCTATGGTGTGAAAAACTGCTGTGGAAGGGCTACCCATCTGGTGGTGTAAACAAAAATGGGTGCAAATTAGCACAGCATGAGGCAATAACATGATAGCAAGGTGGTTTTGTACAGGTAACACCAAACAAGGGGATAAAGCATTTATGAAGCCAGTTTGGAGTTCAGACATTAAAGCAGAGTAATGGGATCTGACCTCTTAATGCCAACATGCCTGAATTCTGGGTGACAGTATAGCCAAGAGTAAATGTGCTCCTGTTTTAAGGAGTTTGCAAGTTCAACTTGGGAGAAGTTGTGGAAAGGCCTGTGAAGCCTGGAGTGCTTGTTTGCAAAAGTGTCTAAAGCAGAAAAAGTACCCAAGGTTTGGGTAGTTGACTTCAAGATAAATGCCTTTTAGAACATTCACGTTTTGCCTGGCAGTTAACATAGGACTTAAAGGTTACCCCGTGGTACTGCAGTCACTTTGATAACCTGCTGTTTTATCATTATCATTTTGAACTGTAGTAATACTGCTTAGTTTCCTGAACCCATATACGAAGATTTGTAGTTTGGGAACAGAATGTTTTACATAAAAAAAAAGACATGTTTGGGGTTGCATCTAAAGACTTCAGTTTACAAAAACTATTAATTTAAGCACCTGTTTTATATTGTGTCTGTGATTACTGCAAGAAAACTCTGTATTATTTTCACTACTTTCATGGGATTAACACCCATAGCTTATGTTATAAAGTTATGGTAAAAACTTAGCCTATTTATGCTGTGTTAATAAAACTTTCCTTTTGGAAGAAATTTGGTGTGCTTACTGTTTCAAATATCACAATAATACACACCCACACATGCAAATGACACCTTAAGGACATCAAGTGTTTCAGCTACATGGCTTCTGGATATCCATGACTTTTTAAACTACTTTTTAAGTCTTTATGGTTACATTCAGGCCAATACCAACTAGCTATGAACATACTTGTTTCATGCTTTTTATTGACCTTGTCAATACAGCATAACTGGATAATTTTCTGTACTTCAGGAGTATAAGGTTTTTAAACTCAGCAGATGCCCATAAAGATTAAGGTGCCTGTGAGCTATCCCAACTAATATCCAAACCAAAGGGTAAAAAAGGCACAAAGGCAAACCATTCAGTAAAAAACATGAAAAAACTCAGTCAAGCTAGAGTTTTTATTTTGTGACACCTTAAACCTCCTATAATGGATGCCCTTGGGATATATGCAAATGACCCCTTAAAGACATCAAATGTTTCAGCTATATGGCTTCTGAATGTCCATGACTTTTTTTCTACTAATTTTTAAGTTTTTATGGTACATTCAGTCCAATAAAGCCAAAACCCACTGGCTGTGAACATGCCTGTTTTGGCCTTTTTATTGACCTTGTGTTAAGACAGTTGTAAAGACCACGTGTTTCTGAAGTATAGCCAAACTATCCACTTATTCTGTGCTGATGAAATCGATAAAAAAAGGCAAAACATGCATGTCCATATCTGATGGGGAGTTGGCTTTATTGGCCTGAATGTAACTGTAAAGACTTAAAAAGTAGTAAAAAAAGTAATGGACGTTCAGAAGCTATGTAGCTGAAACACTTGATATCCTTAAGGAGTCATTTGCATATTTGCATATATCCCATGGGCCTCCATTACAGGAGGTTTAAGGTAAGGTAATGTTTTTACTGAATGGTTTGTGTGTGTCCTTTTTACCCTTTGTTTATACACACACACACACACACACACATATATATATATATATATATATATATATATATATATAGTATACGCACTGAGTGTGGGCAGCCAAAAGGCTCATATAGTGTCTTGTATAAATAACGGATATCCAAATAAAAATTCAAACTCAGTTTCCAAACATACAAATTTGAAGATTATTAGATTAATAGACACAAAGTAAAAGTAAAAAAATGGTTAAGCGCTTTCATCTCTAAAAATCAGTAGAACTTCATCAGAACCATATTCTATACATTTGAACCAGTTTAAATAGCTTGTTAAACAAATCATGTGATGTAAAATTTCCAGTGGTAGTCAAATTAATTCAATGTGTATCAATACTATCAGTGCAAGAAATATATATATATACATATATATATATATATATATATATATATGTTTGTGTCTTTCGACTTTTCCCGGTTAGGGGTTGCCACATCGGAACTCCGGTCCGCTAATGATTGGCAGTAGATTTTTACATACTGGCTTGCCGGGCCTAACGCACAACCTTCAACGAAGGAACGCCCATTCACTCATGTCGCTACACAGAAGACGCTCTAACTGAGAATCGAACGGGCAACATCTAACTGTGAGGCAACAACGCTACCGCAGCACCACCACCGTACCTAACAGTATGATCTATTTAGCTCACTAACTTACATTGTGTATGTTTGGCCTGTAGATGTAGACAGAACAGAAACATTACTTACAATATCTCAGTGTAGAATACAGTTTTACTAGAACATCAGAATGCCTAGTTAATTCAAGATAATGGAAGTTAACCCACTAGAACACCAAAAACTAAACGAATAGCCATTTAGGCCTCATTTAGTACCCTATGCTTCTGAGGGCACAACTTTTTATTTATTTATTTATTTATTTATTTTTGTTATTTGGGTAGTCCCACTGCCTTTTTTAGGGCAACCCTGCAACTCTGTTTCAGGGACTTGCTCAAAGTCACACAGTAGGAAAATTAAGATAAACTGTTGATTATAGGGACAAAGCTCCATAAGGCCAGTCAAGTAACTAAGTTTATAGGTACAATCTTCCAAACGTGGGAGAAATAAGAATGTGGTTTTATTTTATATATAATTCTGCTAGATAAGAGGCCAACTTTTTGACACTTGCGTTTCTACAAGAGTGAGCTACTCTTACTATTGTTTGTAAACTACAGAGCCAACCATGTAGAATGCACAGTGAGTTAGGCAAATGGGGCTCACCTGAGGAGCATTGGTAGCTCCCCAATGATTTTTCATGGTGCGAGGAAGACCTTGTTTAACAGTGCACAATGCTGTTTTATGTCCTGCTTGTAATGAGGCTGTGCCTATGCTCCATTGTTTGCACAAATAATAACATTTATGAATCCTTTCAGCCACAGCAGCAAGGCGATAATTCCGCAACTAAACTGCTTCCTGGAGGTGAAAATTAAGCATAGTGACTTTATTATTCTTCCCCAGCATCTCTTAAGTTTGCAACAGAAACTGAAGATCTCAGTTGTATCAACTAATATTCTAGCGCATCTCTTAAGTTTGCAACAGAAACTGAAGATCTCAGTTGTATCAACTAATATTCTAGCTTAAAGTGTCACATTCGGGAAAGGGTGGATTTCTGACTGATGTAGGACTATGACATTAGATTAGTTTTATTTATTTACTTATTTACATTCAGGAAAGGATGAATTTCTGACTGATGTAGAACCACAACATTAGATTAGTTTTATTTATTTACTTATTTACATTTGGGAAAGGATGGATTTCTGACTGATGTAGGACCACGATATTAGATTAGTTTTATTTATTTACTTATTTACATTCAGAAAAGGATGGATTTCTGACTGATGTAGGACCACGACATGAGATTAGTTTTATTTATTTAGTTATTTACATTTGGGAAAGGATGGATTTCTGACTGATATAGGACCACGATATTAGATTAGTTTTATTTATTTACTTATTTACATTCAGAAAAGGATGGATTTCTGACTGATGTAGGACCACGACATGAGATTAGTTTTATTTATTTACTTATTTACATTCAGGAAAGGATGGATTTCTGACTGATGTAGGACCAAGACATTATATTAGTTTTATTTATTTACTTATTTACATTCGGGAAAGGATGGATTTCTGATCGATGTAGGACCCCGACATTAGATTAGTTTTATTTATTTACTTATTTACATTCGTTAAAGGATGGATTTCTGACTGATGTAGGACCCCGACATTAGATTAGTTTTATTTATTTACTTATTTACATTCAGGAAAGGATGGATTTCTAACTGATGTTGGACCACGACATTAGATTAGTTTTATTTATTTACTTATTTACATTCAGGAAAGGATGGATTTCTAACTGATGTTGGACCACGACATTAGATTAGTTTTATTTATTTACTTATTTACATTCGGGAAAGGATGGATTTCTGACTGATGTAGGACCATGACATTAGATTAGTTTTAATTATTTGCTTATTTACATTCGGGAAAGGATGGATTTCTGACTGATGTAGGACCACGACATTAGACTAGTTTTATTTATTTACTTATTTACATTCGGGAAAGGATGGATTTCTGATTGATGTAGGACCCCAACATTAGATTAGTTTTATTTATTTACATATTTACATTCAGGAAAGGATGGATTTCTAACTGATGTAGGACCACGACATTAGATTAATTTTATTTATTTACTTATTTACATTCGGGAAAGGATGGATTTCTGACTGATGTAGGACCACGACATTGGACTAGTTTTATTTATTTACTTATTTACATTCGGGAAAGGATGGATTTCTGACTGATGTAGGACCATGATGTTAGATTAGTTTTATTTATTTACTTATTTACATTTGGGAAAGGATGGATTTCTGACTGATGCAGGATCACGACATTAGATTAGTTTTATTTATTTATTTACTTATTTACATTCGGGTAAGGATGTATTTCTGACTGATGTAGGGCCACGACATTAGATTAGTTTTATTTATTTACTTATTTACATTCAGGAAAGGATAGATTTCTGATTGATGTAGGACCACAACATTAGATTAGTTTTACTTATTTACTTATTTACATTCGGGAAATGATGGATTTCTGACTGATGTAGGACCACGACATTAGATTAGTTTTATTTATTTACTTATTTTTTACTTTGTTGATGTTACTGTTTTAGCAGAGGATCTCTAACTTTTCTTTAGGAAAAAAATGGCACAGCCGATTAAGCAAGTAGGCTCTGTGTTTACTGTGGGGCAAACCTTAGGCGGGGAATAAACAAGGGCGTTTTGTCTAAGGGAACTTCATCTGGAGAATGGAAAAGATTTTTGTTACTGTGTAATTTTTTTTTCTTCAGCGTTGTCCCCAGTGTAATGTTAAATAGTATGATGGCACTGCAAACACAATTCACAGGAGTGGCATTCCAGCTCAACATCGAGGAATCCTATCTCTCGTACTGTGGAACAAATGGACAAATTGTCACAACATGGTTAAAATGGGTCACCTTATACTTACAAAAAGTACTTTGGTTGAACTAAAATGATTTAATCTTATTTATCAAGTTTATTTGTTTAAAAAGTGAGTAACAATAAATGACATCATTTTCAAATGGTGTAGATCATGGAATTGTTAAGATTTAAAATAAGGAACTTCGCTGGTAATGAGGTACATCTGAGAGATGTGGCGGGGTAATTTAACTTCTCAAGATAGCAAGTTAAAATGTCTAAAGATTGGAATAATGAGTCATATAATTATATCTTGATTTAATTAGATAATTAACAATCAACTACTCCCTGGTATAAAGCAGCAGCTGGCTGGGTTTATTGTTATCATTGAAAGGATGGCTAAAAAAAAGAGGGCTGGGGATTTGGGTTGTCAAATGCACTGAGGTGCTTTGCCAGGCACCAGTTTTGGCTTTACAGTTATAATCAGAATTACATTCAGCTCCTTCCTTCATCTAATTATTTCTAGAACACTTGCCTCCACATTTTCTCCTATTTACTGGATTATTTTGTGCTGGGGGAGTGTGCCCCTTCTGGACTACAGTATCAGATGGTAAGCTCAGTTCTCCATCTCTGAGAGTTTATATTCTCTGGTGACATTTACTTGTTATCAGTCTGACTTCAGATTCTGAATCTGATTCTGAGTTTAAGGAATGCGTAATGTCTCTGCGGGTTGTTGCTTCATTCAGTAATTTTATTCATATTCTGGTAGTAGCTAAACTGAATTAGGGATCCTGCCTATTACTGTTCTCACTATTGTCACTGGCTTGGGAACAAGGAATGATGGTAGTATTTATGGACATCTCTACTTGCCGACCTTATTAATTCTTCTATATTTGTGCTCTCTTGCTTGGAACACATTTAGACAAATTGGGCGGCCACAGTGGTTGGGTGGCCATGGTGGTGCAGTGGTTAGCATTGTCACCTCCCAGCAAGAGGTTCTCCGATTCAATCCTTAGCTGGGGTGCCTTCTGAGTGGAGTCTGCATGTCCTCCCTGTGATCGTGTGGGTTTCCTCCGGGTGCTCCGGTTTCCTCCCAAATCTCAAAGACATGCTGCAGGTGGATTGGACACTCTAAATTGGGCCTAGGTGTGAGTGTGTGTGTGTTTGTATGTGTGTGTGTGTGCCTTCTGTGGAAGGTTGGGCACAGGTGATCTGCTGTGGTGACCCCTAACTGGGAAAAGCCAAAAGAAGAAGAGGGTGTCTCCAAGGACATTTGGACATGTAGGGAGTTATTTATTGTGGGGTATATAATAATATACACTTTTTGGGTGATAGCAGAGGTGGATGAAAATAGGGGTTTCCTGTCATCAATAACTTTGAAGTAATCCAGCAGCTACAAGGCAGGCTTCAAGACTGTATTACTCTTTCTTATTTGCACTGGAAGATGTTTAAAAGTATCTGTTGATATCATCTATGTTAGCCTGTTGTCATTCCCCAAATTTCAGATTGTATCAAATGGATTTCAGCTGTATTTGCTGTGCTGCCCGAGAGGGATTGGAAGCAATTTAGTAACATATGTTTTATAAACTACTTTTATGGTGGGTTAATAAGGAGAGATGAATGCATAACCATCTGAAAAATGTGGAACACTGTTTCTCATAACATGGAACAACTGGGCAAAATGTGGAACACTTACTAACAACGTCAAACTGGAAGCTAACAGGATGGTTAAAATGTGTTAATTTATACTTCTCACACATTCTTTTGATGAATTAATATGATTAAGTATTATTTACTATGGATATCAGGTAAAAATATTCTTAACACTGGATGTGTGACAGACTCTTTCAGTGGTGAACAATGAAAAATGTGGGCATTTTAAGACTCAAAATGAGTAATGTTCCTCATAATGAGGTACATTTGAGAGGTCTATGTGTTTTTCCATTTGTTAATGCAGTAATTACTATAGTGGAGCCAGTAGATAAACAGCAAACAGACGCATCAGGAAGATGAAAGAGCTAGGTTATTCAGAGTACTTGCGTAACAGTTTACTCAGCTACTTACATAAGTTGCAATGCGAGTTCTAACTCCTGGTAAATAATATTTTGCTGGTTACCATTGTATAACGAATATCACGGATTAGATGAGTTTTTCATGTATTTCAATTGCCCCTAATTTTCAGGAATGTCTCTATGCATACCTTGGCATTTTTGTTCCATCAGTTACTATGTTCATTTAAGTTGGCATACAACAAGGGATACAGAATGTTAAAACAGCATTAAGTAACAATGCTTTGTTAAAAAAAGTTATATATAGCATAAAGGTAATAACAGTGAATGTCTGGAATATTCTGTGATACTCTAACCCACCTGTCCTACAGGTATGTGTGTCCACTCAGTGGAGGAATGGATATGCGGTGCTGTTTAGGAATATTGTCAGATTATAATCATCAGTGACATGAAAAACTTCTATAGCAATCCCCCATCCTCACTCTCATCTAACCCAAAGAAATTCTGGTACTCTATCAACCAAATTCTACACCCAGCTACCCCTCATCTTCCAATCCATATCCAAACAACACTCCCCAAGAAACAGCATCAAACGTCAATACTTACTTCACTGACACTGTCAGCAGACTATCACTCCAAACCATCTCCAGCACCAATGTTAAATCTCTCCTGACCCTCCAACATCCCCTCTCTTGCTCTCCCCATCTCCATACTCATCAAACACTCCATCACTGAATCCAAAGTTCTCATTGTCTGGAAGCAATACTATACTATACTATACCCATTCACAAGGGAGGTAACTTCTCTGAGCTTGCCAACTTCAGGCCTATTGCTATTCTATCATCACTTTCCAAAATATTAGAGAAATGTGTTCCCAAACAAATCCTACACTATCTCTTACAAGAAAATTTACTTACCCCCACACAACATGGCTTTCACCCAAAACAGCACTTTTACAGCCCACATATCCTTCTTAAACACTATATCCCAAGCCAGCGACAATAATAAACTCATTCTAGCCTATTTATTGACCTCTCAAAAGCATTGAACACTGTGTCCCACACTCTGTTGCTGGCCAAACTCTCCAAACTTAAGTTATCATCTTCAACTATTTCCTGGTTTGCTAGTTACCTCTCTGATCAACTTCAATCTGTTAAATGGCTTTCTACAGCATCTTCTGCCCTACCTATCAAGATGGGTGTATCTCAAGGATATATCCTTGGCCCATTACATTTTTAACATTTTACCAACCAATTATTAGATCCTGTTCTCAGTCATCTTTCGTGCAATATGCAGATGACACAGTCATCACCATTGCTGACTCCCTCTCTGACCTAAATAGTCTCACACAGAATCCTTATCAATTGAAAACTGGCTCACCAAGAAGCAACTGATTCTAAATCCCCCCAAAAAAACTAAACTCCTACTCTTCACTCCCAAAACTATGAACCATCTAAAATCTCCCTTCTCTGTCTCTTCCCTTAACAATACACCTATCTCTGTTGAGTCTCACAACAAGCTTCTGGGGTCATCATTGAAGACCAACTAAAATTTGATCTGCATTTCTCCAAAAACATCAAGAAAACCCACCAAAAACATGGACTTCTGTATAGAAGCAAACCATTTCTCTCCACCAGATCTAAAATCTACCCATTCCGATCATACCTCCTTCCAAGCCTATTCTATGGCTCACAAATCCTCATTAACCCTCAGACCAGTCTCCTATCAAAATTAGAAACCATGTACAACAAAAATACAAGATTTGCCACAGATCTAACCTACCACTCTCACCACTGTCTTGCCTTAAAAGCTTAAACTGGATAGAATTTCCCCATCAACTGCTCCTTTCTTAGCTTCAGATCATACATGGTATATTGTACCAGCCCTCCTCCTGTCCTGCAATTGCCTCTGTTATCTCTCTCTATAACCCTTCAAGGTCTCTCTGAAGCTTTGACCTAAACCTCCTCCAGATCTATAAACCCAAAATCAAAATAGAGCAAAACCTATACAGCTACTCCCTTGTCCAATCTTGGAACAAACTTCCTCTGGATATCAGGAATATTAATCTCCCACAAAGACTACAAACAAATCCTACACTACCTCTTGCAAGAAAACTTACTTACCCCCACACAACATGGCTTTCACCCAAAACAGCACTTCAAAACAAGGAGCCACACGCTCTAGGGATCTAAACCTCACCACAACAATAAATAAGACGTGCTGGAGGGATATATTCCTGTCACAGAGTCTTCCCATGCTTTGGAACAAGATTCCAATCTACATTAGGCAGAGCTCCTCACTAACACTCTTCAAGAGAAACCTTGACGAGTGGATGGTTAACAGAAAGTTTACCCTGGGGATCACTTCAGTGGTTCTGCTGGACAGAGGCACAGGGAACTAATCTAAGGGGCGGCAAAAGCCAACGCATTCTGGCTAGGCTTATAAATGCCTTCAGGCAGATAACCTAGTACCTACTTATGAACCTAAAAATTCAAGACTGCTATCAAAAACTTTCTTAACAGTACCTGGATACGTCACTGTAATTACCCTCCATGGCTGTTCCACCTACAACTCTCATCTTTTCTTTCACCTATCCCCCTTATTTCCTCTCATGTCTACTCTCTGGCAGTACTTCAGCTTTCTCCTACTACTCGACTAACGAATCATACAACTTGTACCTCTCTAAAGTTTCACTTAAGTAAACCGCATATTAACCGTTCTTATTCCTGTAAGGGTATTTCTCATACATGTACTTGACCCACAACTACAGAAATTGTAGTGCTTGATTCAGTGGTATAAGTTTGTATATAATTTCTGATGTGTAAATAATGCACATTTTCATTAGGTTATGCTTTTTATATGTTACTAAATCACTGTATCTACTACTCCATATGTTCGTAATACTTGTGGAGCTTTTCTCCCTGGGCCTCCAGTGAAAAAGGGCTTTGGCTCAGTTGGACTAACCCTGTCAACAAATGTCAAATAATAATAATAATAATAATAAATAATAATTTATTTATTTATTGACATTTGTTGACCGCGAATGTCCACTGGATCAAGGACCCATCTTGAGTGGAGGCCCAGGGAGAAAAGCTCCAGAATTAATGCAGAGAAAAAAATAATGATTTAACAATATTGATAGAATTATATTAAAATACTTACAAGACTTAAACAATTTAAACAAAAATTGGTAATCAGTACATAATATAGACACATATAATTAAAATACAGTTCAGTACATGAGTTCTTTATTAAATTTTTGCATTGCATAATATATGGCAGTTATTGCAGAACAAATAGTGGTACTTCAGCTGGCTGTAGTCATTTGAACTGTGGATGTAGATTAGTAATAGTAATAATTAGGGAAGGTTTTAGGTGGCTTGATTGTTTTGCTTTGATAAATGTTAATAGTATTATTTACATTAAATATGAAATTGTAAGAAATGTGGTCACAGGAAAGGGTTCAGTGAAGTATAGTAAGGACATTATAAGTTGTTGCTTGTGCTGCACCCACACTTCAGTACTATGTTTTGACCTGTTTATAATAACCTGCTTATTCTGCTGTTCCATTGCCCCCCCAATGATATTTTTGAGCAGCACATTTCCAAGTTCCTTAGTAACTTGGATTCTTGGTAACTAACTAGTCAATTTGTCCCTTAAGATTTTCTTAATAGTTTTCTGCCTACAAGTAAGCTTGTAAAGCACCAAGCACCAAATAGGGTGCTTATATCTTCAGGTAGCAATGTAGGCTTATAGTTTACTTGCACAAGTGCACAAGTACTGTGCAAGAAATTTCCAAACATTAAGTATTTTTAAAGTTACTTGTATTCCTATAAAAGTTGCACATTTTGGTTCCTTTACTGTTTACAAGATCAGTTTACTCATCATACCGTGTAGAATAGGTCCTAGGCAACTGATAGATGGGATTTGTTATCACAGCAGCTTCAGAAAAATGTGTGTTAATACTGAACACATTGTATATGAAGTAATCTGAAAATGGATGAATGGTCAGTGCAGTCGTTTAATAAAGAGAACTGTCAAACAAAGAAAGCTAAATGCTGCAAATAACTCGGAGCCTTGGGACTCAAATGGTTCATTGTTTGACTCTGTGATTGACATACACTTGTTTTAATCTTATGTCATTTTTAAAAGTTCTGAAATGGTGTAATTGATGACATGGTTACGATTACATCTAGTAAATCTGAAAAAAGTTAGTTGTGTGAAATTCTGTTGCATATCTATAACAAAAGGCCTGATCAACTGGCAGTGCTGTGAGAGACAGAGACTTAAGTGGATAGAGTGTAAATTGTAAAGCTGGACCAAATTCACAAAATCAGCAATTACACACTTAAAAGCTACTAAATTTATACCTATTGAAGTCTAAAGGACATAGATTAGTTTAGTAATAATACTCAAAAATCAAATGACTTTGCATGAATCCTAAATATACTATATTTGTATCGTCTCCTTTAAATATTGCCAACTCTTTGTATTCTTTGCTTTCATTTTCAGAACAAAAAGATAAATTGCAAATCTGATGGTAGCTTTGTGTATTACTTGATTTAAAGAAACGCCCCGGTATGTGAGAAGCTCAGTTCTGATTTATAACACTTTTTGTATATTGTTTGAGGGGATGACTGGGGATGTTTTGATTTTTGGGCTATATGCACATTTCTATTATTTCATACTGTGGAAATGTCTGTCTAAATCTGTATTACATTTTCTTTATTAAACAAAAACATATTTATTAAACTACCACTTATGACATAGGCAATCATGCATTTATAAAAATGAAAACAAACCACACTGACATAATTTTAGGTGCAAATATTATACATCACTTATAATCTATCCAGTCACTGTAAGTCAAACATTACATAGCTCATTCAAATCATGCCTTCTTTTAAACCTCATTCCTCCTCTACATGTATTGTTCCCTCAATTTCCATTTTTTCTATGTAATTTGCTCCTACCCTTTTCTAAAGATCCCATTTTCAGTTGTTTTATCTCTTGTTACTATATTCACTACTTCCAGTACAGTTAGTCTAGACTGTGATATCCATTTCCTAGTAATTGCTTTTTTGGCAGCTGCCATAATTAGACCTAGCAAGGCCTTACTATGTTTAGGCAATTCTGATTCTGTATCATAGCTCAAAAACATAATTTCCTTAGTCATACCAAATTGCTCACACAGTATTTCTGATAGACTAGTTGGCTAACTCATTACACTCCCAGAAAATATGTTCCCAATTACCTCTTTCTTCCCAATCACACCTCCAACATTTGCTATCTACCTTAGGAAACTTCTTTGGAGTCTACTTAGGGTATAAAAATACCTATATAAACACTTCCAATCAAAGATCCTAAATCTTCTAGACTTTGTTGCATATTTGGGAGACATATGTGTGTGTATATATATATATATATATATATATATATATATATATATATATATATGGGTCTACTTCTATTCGCTGACAGCCCATTTCACTGAAACCCATTTCGTTGACAGCTCATTTCATTGACAAAAGTATTCAAGGCAAAAACCTGGGTTTTGCCCCCCTCCCCACTGTTGTGCGACTGTGGAGTTGTTATATATAGTTGGGGGGGTGTGGGGGGCACAACCCCCCCACATTGGGGGTGTGTGGGGGTGCAGCCCCCCACCTAGAATGTTTGTCAATGAAATGAGCTGTCAACGAAATGGGTTTCAGTGAAATGGGCTGTCAGCGAATAGAAGTAGACCCATATATATATATATATATATATATATATATATATATATATATATATCCATTATTTCTTTGTGAATAGCTTATCCGATCTCTCTTGCCAATCCTTTCTAACCTCCTCTGATTGAGTCTTATAGTTATCATGTAATATTTTATATGCTCTACTAATTATTACTTTTTTAACAGTAGCTTCTGTTCTAGATTCTACTAAAAACTCTACCAGTGCTGGTCCTTTGCTTAAGACCCACTATTTCTTTCTCTTTGCCTATACTCTGATATCAATCCTTGCTTGAGAAGGCAACCGCTAGTCTGCACTGCCCAAATAAATTATTGGCCTTTTCCCATTCTATTATCTTCTCCTCTCTAATTATTTGCTCCCAATACGTTGTTTTTTGTCAGTTTTCTCCAATAAATTCCAGCCTCTTTTTGCCTATTGTCTGTATCCCTATTGGCAGTATCTCTTTTGTCCATTTCCATGTTTATTTAGTTTTTAGAATACTTTCTGCTACTTTTATGAATGTAATATTCTGTATATTTATTGCTATTCTCCTTAAGGATCTGCATCCAAAACCCCACTCTCTCCTTGTTTCTTGAGCTTCCCCCATTGCATCTTCATCATCCCGTTCCATTTTGAATTATAGGTCTCTGCTTGTACTATGTATGGGAGCCTTAACTGTGTAGTTCTGAAATATCCCTTCAAACTGAGTAATCCCTAAATGCCTTGATCTATTGGAAGAATCAGCTTATCTCCCTTGACTCTTGACATCTTCCCCTCCCTGATAAAATCTTTTAGCTACTTATTAATTGCTATCTACAACTTTTGACCTGTGTATAAAACTAGCAGGACTAAAAACATTTCAACTGTTTGTATCTTTCTATCCATATCCATAAAACAGAACTTCCAATTTCGCAGTTTTTGAATTATATTTTGTTTAGTCTCTTCACACATATCCTTTACTTCCTCAGTAGAATCCTTTTTAATCCATACTCCTAATACTTCATTGTATCATGTCCCCATAAATATGGATATTCCTTAATGAATTTGTGTGCGGGTACATAATTTACAGCTATTGTCTTTGTTTTAGTGTAACTAATTTTGTATCCCAAAACTATTTGAAACTGTCACAAAATGATCCATAACACTGACATTTCCTTTTCTGGTTTTATCAGGTATAAAATAATATCATCTGTAAATATGGCCATGACTACCATACCAATTATATCCATGAATTTCTGAGTCTCTTATTTTCTTTGCCAATGGTTTTAAATGTAATAATAAAGGAAAAAGAAGACACCTCTGCCTGGTTCCTCTGCTCAAACAGAAATTATCAGAAATGAACCCACCCACTTTATGTTTTGCCTCAGATCCTTCATATATCCTCCTAATCAACCTTATAATTTTATCAGGGAATGCAAATGCTTCCATTACCCTGCTCATAAAGCCCCAGCTTACTCTGTCAAATGCTTTCTCTGCATCAAGACCTACCAATAAAAATGTATTTTCTTATATTCTGCTTCCCTCTGGATCATCAATGTTTTGTTAATGTTGTCAAATATTTGCCTCCCCTCCACAAAATCACATTGATCCATATCTATTCATTTTGACATCAACTTTGCCATTCTTTTAGCCATTATAGACATAAACACATACTCATGGTGTAGGACTGAAATGGGCCTGTATGAAGCTGGAGCTGATGGGTCTTTACCCTCTTTGGGTATTACAGCCACCATCACTTTCTTCCAGGATGTTGGTGCTTCTCCTCCTCTTAAAATACTGTTAAACAAAACCTTCCAGATCTTTATCAGCTTTCCTTTTCTAGCTTTCAAACTTCCACAGGAATACCATCAACTCCAGGGGACTTTCCTGTGGATTGGTTATACATCGCCATTTTTATCTCATTTCCTCCTATCCTAACTGTTAGTAATAGAACCTCATCTACCTCTAATCTTGACATATCTAATTGTTCCATAAACATTTACATTTGTACCTTTTCTTAATTTCCACATTTCTCTACTTTATACAGACTTTCATAAAAAATTTGAAATTCTTCTAGAACCGCTACAGGATTTCTTGTTATCTTCCTTTCAACTTTCTGTTGCCTGAGTCATTGTGCTAAAAGTTTTTGTGCTCTGGGGTTATCAAAACAGTTGCTTAACAGCAATCTTTCTAAACTCATGCATATTATTGAGTTAATCCCTTATTTTCTGTTTAGCATTCTACAATTGCTCCTATTCTGCAATATTTTACCCTTTGTCAGTCCCCCTAAATAATTATTTTACTTGTTAACCATATCTCCCTTTCTTTCATTTCCACCATATTTTTAAACTCTACTTTAATTTTATCCCAATTCCTAGCTATATTTTCAGAGGAAATGTGTATCTAATAACTCCTGAATAATTTCCACTACCCATTCCTTAAGTTCATCTCTTTTCAGCAGATAGGTGGGAAATTGCCAAGTGTCTCATTTTTATTTCATTGCCCTGCATTTTTATTTTAGTTATTATTGGTGAGTGATCTGAAATAAATATTGGATGCATATCAAAACTTTCAATAAAATGCATATGTTCCTGGGAAATATATGAAGTCTCTAGTCTATTCTGCTGAAACAGCAATAATACTGCTACTATCAAAATCCTGTATTTGCTGCTCTGTGAAAATACTCTGAACCTATAATTTTGAGGCAGACTGGTAAACTAAATAAAGTATGTAGTTTGTGATCTAATAATGAAATTACAATGAAAAGTAATTACAAGGTCTTAAACAGTGCAAAGACCATGAATAAGAGCTAAATGAAACTGATGATGTTCTTCTAAATAATGACTTTTGCACTTGTATAAACTGGTTGCTATGTGTTGTAAAGCATAGATACTGAAATCTAGTAAACACTGTCTTGGGGAATACTATGTAAATTCACTCTGAACTCCTACTACTGAATTCACATCTTCCATCCCAAATATTTTCATACATTTCTTCAAAAATCTACCCTTCTTTGTTATATTTTACCTTTTGGGCCCCCCCAGATAAACAAAATTCTTTCCTTCCTCTTCTCCCCTCCTATAGGTTCTTCTGAAAATTAATTTCATGAAGTATGGCATATGTTTTAGAGTCCCCTACAAGTTTAACAAAGTCAAAAAAGTCCAGTATTTTCAGGTTTTCTGGTTCTGTTATGTTTCACAAATATAATTAATGCTTTGTAATCTCATATTTATTTGTTTTTCTGAGTTGCTAGTTTTATTCCTGTTAATCTGCATCTCCCAAATCCAGTCTCTGCTTCATTTCCAATGTACTCCTAACATCCAATGAACCGCTCCTTGAGCCAAAAACCTACGACCACCATATAACAAACACCTTTATTCAGGCCACATAAAATGATCCACTGTACACAAAATGAGTCAGCAATCCAACAATCCGAAATGGTAAAATAATCCACAGGATAGGTCAAGCGCTTTCGTCGATAGACTTCATAAGAACAGTTAATAGTAGGTACTAACACCATTTTTATATGTACCTAGTACCATCAATTGAAAAGAACCAATTCAAAATTAAAGTGACAGTGTGTTTTTATAAATGAAAAAGTAACCACAAAGAACACTTCACCGCCCAATGAAGAGCAAAAAACCATTTATTCCATCACAATTACGACTAAGCGCTTTCACCAGTAATTTGGCTTCTTCAGAGTCGTTATTTAAAATTCCCCATCAGTTTTTAAACCGTAGATTTCACACCCATTGGATAAAATACCAGCCACCCTTCAAATAATTATGTATATCTCTTAAAAACACAGTCTATGTCCTGTTGAACATAGAATTTCTACAATATCATAAAAATATACAAAGAAATATAAATAAATATATAAATACAATCAAACATAAAAATTCATACTGTTACTGTTGTATTAACATAATGTCAAAATGCTCAACTACTTATCATGCAAGTATTAGTTCACAACATCGGAATTCTAACAACACGCATAGCACGACGGCAGGTGAGGTCTCGAATAGGAGAGCACCAGAGAGGCGTTTTGACCTCACTTCCTGGTTCCAGGCACCGCTGTTTGGTGAAGCGGCAATAAGCGACATTAGATCTCAATCATTTTCATGTCTAAAGGAACAGGTTTCTCAGTACGAGAAACTATGTATAAAATACCGCGCTATCCAGTTAGACACTTTGTTTTTGAAGAAATCTAGGGAATTGAATCAAGTTCCCAAGGGCCTTCGTATTTGGAAGAGGCCAATGGAAATTGAAGAGGGTTCTGTTGCTTTCAATGAGTTGATAGAGTTGTACAATAAAATGGGAATGGATATGCTCGACATTATTTTAAGGAACAATGAGGTAAAGCTGATGGGCCTAAAAGAACAGATCGGTCGATTGTATGTGAGTATTACCTCTGATTTGTTGTATGAACACTATCAATGTAATATGGAAAGAGCATTTAGAAACATTGAGTCTTTTGTTGCTAAAAATATGGCGGTGAAGCAAAAGAAACTTGAGAGAGACACTGTAGAATATAAAAACAAAAGTGCATATCCCCCTGGTGTAAAACAGCATGGATTTGTTAAGGAAAATGAGAATACAATGCAGAACTTTGATGAAACTGATAATGTTGATGAGTCTCTGTTGGGTGAGGATTTTTTAGAAATGGACAATGGTCCACGGAGATCCGAAAGGATACGAAACAGGGACAGAACAATGGGGGACTCACAGAGGTTCTACAATCCTCGGGGGAGGAACAGGGGAGGGAGATATCAAATTTAAATGTTAATGAAAACGAAAATGTCAATCTAAGTGAAAATGGAGATGAGTTTTGTAACGCGATATGTGATTTTTCCAGCATTAGGAGTTATGACAACGATGTATTGACTATGTGGAACAATGATTTACCTTTTCATTTGGAATGTTCAGACACCACCAATATACAAGCTTGTGTTTTTAATGATGAAACAGAAGGTGTTGAAAATTGCAATGCTGGTGATTTGCCTGCAACTATTGGTACAAAAGAAAGGATAGAGGTTATTGAAGGGTTTAACCACCAAATATTGAAAAAGAAAGGCTATTGTATTTATAACTACACCGATTTAGTTATTGGTGACACCTACTTTGAATTATTTTGTAAAGGTGTGAACTTTGTACCCATGTTTAAACTTGATATAGCTCAAGTATTTATTGACTTTAAGCTATTTACTCGACAATTGCATTTAAAAATGTTTTTTGCACTCAATGAGAAAGTTAATAATAGAAGAGATGTGGGATCAGCTGCAAGGACACATGAGCTTAAAAGGAAAAGTATGTTCATCCACCCTGCAAATCCAGATATACTGGTGTTTGAGAAAATAGTAGAACAGCAGTTTAGGAGGGGTTTGAACAGTTTTTGTCTGGCTGAAGATAATCTTTCACAGCAGGAGAGGAAGCTTATGGATTCCCTTATGAAAACTGGTGAATATAGATTTATGAAACCGGACAAAGGGGGAGGTACAGTGATTATGTCTAAAATTGACTGCATATCTGAGATCAGTGTTATTTTGAACAATGATGATACTTATGTTCATGTTTCAAGAAATGAGATTAACAGGGCATACACCAAAATTGATCTATTTTTGCAAGATGCCTTATTTCAGGGTACAATCAATGAGGTGGAATTTGATTTTTTAAAAGAGAATTTTCCAAGGATGCCTATTTTGTTTGGTATCCCTAAAGTTCATAAAGGAACTGACAAGCTACAATTTAGGCCAATTGTGTCTGCCAGGGGTTCTAAGACTGAACCTCTGGCAGCATACATTGATACCAAAGTGAAACCCATTATTAACGGAGCAGAGCATATTATTAGAGATTCCTGGCATTGCCTTGACAGGCTTAAACATTTGGAGACTGGAAGGTGTGAGTTTGGATTTTCAACCATAGATGTTGTGAATTTGTTCTCTATAATTCCACATCAGGTAGGATTAGATATGTATTATGACACATTAATTCAAAGTGGTTTGATTGATGGATCAAAGGCCAATTTTTTGCTTGAACTAATGGAGTTGGTGCTGAAGAATAATTTTATTGGTTTTGAAGGTGAGTTATATCAACAGGTGTCTGGGGTAGCAATGGGAGCAAAATGTGCCCCGGTTTTTGCCAATGCTGTTCTTCTCACCTGGGAAAGGGAACATATGTTTTCATCCAAAATATGTTCTGATAACATTTTAATGTATAATAGATTTTTGGATGATATTTTGATTTTATGGAAGGGAGATGAACAATCTGCAGTTAAATTTGTTGAATACTTGGGCAAAACAACTGAGTTTTTGAAATTTACATTCTCTTGGAGTGTTGACAAGATTAATTTCTTGGATTTAACTATTAGTAAAAAAATGGGGGGCTTTGAAAGTAACATCTATAGAAAGGAAAATTATTCTAACTCCCTGTTGCACTTTAGCAGCTGTCATCCCTTGCATCAGCGTAAGGGAGTGATCAAGGGGCAGATGGTAAGGACATCGAGGTTGGTCAGTGACGAGGCTACCTTTAAGATGGAGATATTCAAACTCATTGGTATGTTCATGGACCGTGGGTACCCTTTGAAATTGCTAAGTATAAAAAGAGATGTATATAGGAAAAGGGGTGATAAATATGCCCCACTTTTGCATGTAGGGGTGACATCAATGGAAGGAAACAATCCTAGTAATGTGGACAAAACTGATGAGGCGAGACTTGTAATGAGATACAGCAACAAGACACCTGAGTTGATGAATATGGTTAGGGATATTTGGAAATGCTCCTTTAGTGAAGAAGTGAAGAAAATCGTAGGTAAGGATCCAGTTATAGTTTACAGTAGGGGTGAAAACTTGAAAGGCCTCTTTGAAAAGAAGGGGAAGAAGTATTTGAAATCTGCTATGAAGAAATGTGGTTTTTGTAGATGCTGCAGGTTCATCAATGAAGGTAGCTATGTATGTGTGGGAGGGTACAAATTTACAATTCCCTGCCCTGGTCAATGTAACTGTAGCACTAAAAATTTGGTTTATGTCGTGACATGTACCTCCTGTGAGGCCTACTATGTTGGGAAGACTATAAGGAGGCTGCGTGACAGGGTTACAGAACATGTGAGATCTATTAGTAAGGGTGACACACACAATGCATTGTATCTGCACAGTACTAAGTGCACAAATTTTAAAAAGTTTGTGTTTTTTACTATAGGACGTGTTGTAGATTATGAACAGGGGGGTGATATATCTAGTAAGGTGGGGGCATTGGAGACTGAATGGCAAATCAGATTAGATGCATGTAGGCATCCTGGATTGAACGACAATATCTCACTTAAACCACTGCTGAAATTGAGATCCCAGCAAATTTAAAATTTTAAAATTTGACAGGTGTAGTGTTCAAAACTCACCACATTTGCATGATAAGTAGTTGAGCATTTTGACATTATGTTAATACAACAGTAACAGTATGAATTTTTATGTTTGATTGTATTTATATATTTATTTATATTTCTTTGTATATTTTTATGATATTGTAGAAATTCTATGTTCAACAGGACATAGACTGTGTTTTTAAGAGATATACATAATTAATTGAAGGGTGGCTGGTGTTTTATCCAATGGATGTGAAATCTACGGTTTAAAAACTGATGGGGAATTTTAAATAACGACTCTGAAGAAGCCAGATTACTGGTGAAAGCGCTTAGTCGTAATTGTGATGGAATAAACGGTTTTTTGCTCTTCATTGGGCGGTGAAGTGTTCTTTGTGGTTACTTTTTCATTTATAATTATCATGAAACCCCTTCTTTCCAATTTTTACATGGTGTCATGATGTCATGTCAACTGTTGCCTACTCTCTCAATTCAGTTCCACTCACCTAGTACCTTATTAAACAGTCATACCTGAGTGACGCAGGTCTTCACACAATCCATTCATCTCTTAGATGGACATCCTCATTTATTCTTGCATTAGTTTAACCTCTCCCAAATCTGCTGTACCAAATAATCTTCTGCTTTTCTGCACCTGTGACAGAATACTGTAATACATTCTCCTTGACCTTCCTTGCAATGGGAATACTTTGGCTTCATCTCTGATATTCCCATTTCTTTATCTGTCCCACAGTATGCATCTTACTATGTGTTTCAGGTGCTTTCTTCTCAAACCTCCTTAGATGGTCTGTCTTTACTGCCCAAGGTCTCTGTGCCATACAGAAGCAATGATCAGACAACTGTTTTGCACACCTTATTTTTCAGCTTCTTTAGCAAGCTGTGGGACACTTTACTCCTGACACATTGTTCCAGTGGGCTGTGGCACCTCTGATTTCAGCTTGCCATCTCATTCAGATGTCCATTCTCCTCAGCTGAGATGACCATTCTTAAAAGCTTGAAGCTTTTGACCTATTCCACTGTTTTCCCTTCTATCTCAGTTTTCAGCCTCTTCTGATTTCCCCATTTACTGCCATGACCACTGCCTTATTTGAATTCATGTCAAGTCTCTTAAGACAGTTTTAGTGAGTGTAAAAACCTTGAAAATGTTCTCCAAATCTGTTTTCAGCGAAAATCTTGTGGAATTTTTTTTGCATTCCGTTCACGCATCTGTGAACTTACATATACCAACTCTGAGGTCGCATGACACTGGAGAAAAAGGCAAAGTCCACTGTCACTGAATGTAGTTTTGTTAAATGCACTTTGATTGTTTTACATTTGACAAAACTACCTTCGGTGACCTGACATGCTTCCCCTTGTTTGTGACTTCAGTTTTGCATTCCAGGCTCCCTAGCATTTGCTGAATTTCCTGTTCAGGGTGTGATTATAATGCCACAACAGCTTTTCTTATCTGTTCCTGATAACCTGTTTGTTGATATAATCCATCATTAGTATGAAGAGAAGTGGTCTCAGAGCTGAACCATGTTGCATACCCCCTTGTACTGAAAACCCATCTGTGAGTCCAAACACTATTTGTACTTCTGTCATTGGGTTCCTGCGTATAGCTTGTGCTACCGCTATTAATGTTACAGGGACTTTGAACCATTGTGGGACTGCTCAAATCAGCTTTCTTTGGAACTTTATCATTTGCTTTCTCTAGGTACAGAATACTTAGTTAGACTCTTCCTCGTGTCCACCTTCCTTCTTCACCATATGTCTCAATGCAAACATTGGGTCAGTTGTACTACATCCTGATCTGAATTCAAACTGCTCATCTTGCATTTTACGTTCTACTTATCTGCATATTCATCAGTCTGTCACCTCTCCAGCACTTTCATATAGTGATACTGGAGTTTGATACCACTATACCTGCAGCTGTGAATGTCACCTTTAAGCTTGTACACTGACACTAGAATGATTTCTTCTCCAGTCATCTGGGACCCCCCCCAACACACAGAACTTTCCCGCTATGAGTACCCTCGGGACCATTTCTCCCCTAATACATCTTGATCATATCTGCTGTGACATCATCAAAGTTTGCTGCTTTCCCTGACTTCATGTCCCTTAGTGCACTTTAGACTTCCTCTAGGGTGGATTCTCCTTCCTCTTTCATCATAGAGTGTGCGTGAGCAGTACCACTCTGTGCTGTTTTCTTTATTCAGAAGCTACTTAAAGTACTACTTCCGTCTGCCCTCGATGTCTGGATTGGTGAGTATCCTTTATGAGTGGTATCTGATGATTATCATCCATCTTTCTGTTGTTGCTCTGCAACCTGAGATAGCTTCTTTGTGTCATCTGCTGAGTAACTTTCCAGAAGATGGTAGAGGCTCTCTGTTGCCTTGCTCTTTACAATTGTAACTGCTGTCTTAGGTTCTTTCTTAGCCAAATATTATTCTTTCTTAACCTGTTCCATCTTTTCTTTCTCACTTCTTCCTACACTTTTTTTTCTTTCTTTTGATAAATTCATGGATTTCTGCATTCTACTACCTGTTTTGTTTAAATATGTTATTTCCACACCAAGCTTCAACACAGATCTGTTCAATTGTTTTTACCCATGCTGTTTTGAGATGTTGCCTTTTTTCTTTTTCTCTTCTTCCTGAGGTGTTTGAATTATTAGTATTTCTTTGAACTCCTGTATATTTCTCCATTCCACTTCTAGGCCTGTCTTGATCTAGAGTCTTCTCTGGCCACTGCCTGCAGCTATTTGTGACAAGTGGTTTATGCTGGGAGCTGACCATTTCACTATGCAATTCAAAGTTGCAGAAGTATACTCTTTTTTCTCATACCTATCAATAATTTTCCCATCCTTATCAGTAAGAATAGGATTGGAATTAACTAAGCAATTAGCAGCAGAGGAGTCAATTAAGGCTTATAGCTACTGGGTCAGGTTTGGGAATAGCATACAAACATTTAATAGACTGAGGAACTTTATACATCTTATATGCATTTTATACAGAAAAAAACGGCTGACAATCAAGAAAACATCAAGCAGTCAGACACACATCCTGTAAAGCAGACAGGACAGGACAAATGGGTGTAAGTTCTGGAAAATCCTTCTATAACAACTCATAATATTTTTGAGTGTTTTCCCACTGAAAACATGGGCATTCTGGCAGTAGTCTCAAAGACAACCCCCTACATAGGAAGAATCAGAAAGTGATTACTTTTCTGTTTGAATCAGAAATCTGAGGACAAAACCCTGAATCCTTCCCTGCACCTTTCTGTTCAGATTCAAAATCTTGAATCTCTTTAGGAAATGAGGCATTCCTCTTTCTTTTACTGGAAAGTACTCCACAAGAACAATCAGTAGCATAAATCAAACCCTGAGCCAGTCCCAGTAAACTACTCTTATCCAAAAAGATTTGAGGAAGAGTAGATACTTGCTTGGTTTTCTGATTTTTTTTTTTTTTTTTACAGAAAAAACAGGGCCAGCTGTGTTACTAATGGCAGCCACTGTTTCCCCATGGATGGGCACAGCATTCTGACACAACAGGGAAACCTTCACTGTAATCTCTCGCAGGACTGACAACAGTGGTTCTCTCTTGGAGTCCAACAGCCACAAAGGATATGGCTAACCCCCGGTCTATAGTGGCTGTAGATGCTACACCAAAAGGATCCGGGGTAAATGATGAGTGGTCTGAGGTACAACAAATGGCCACAGCACAGCCATCCACATGTGGCTGAGGCAAATTGCTAACCTGATGTGGTAGCAAAGGCTGTATGCTTAACTTTTTCTTTCTGTGGCAGGAAAAAGGACAGACCATGGGAGTGTCCATCTGTTCCATGGTCAAGCCAGAAAATAATGCCTCTATCCTTGGGAAAACAAGCAACAGTGGCAGTAAAACTCCCAGTCCACATAAGTTACATTTATTTACAGAACAAATGCAGTAAAAAGCACTTCCAAAGACTATGGCAGCCCTCACAGCCTTAAAATAAACACAATTTCTCCATAGAAGATAATTTATCAGTTAGATAACACTAGTTTTAAACTGACAGAAATGAGTGCTCATTTAAAAACACATTACAGTCTCAAGACAATCCATTAAAATACAATGATCCTAGCTTTAAAATAACTTTCCTGAAGAGAAAAGTAATACAATATCAGTAAAAGTTAAGAAAATGGAAGTTTTTTTTCCTCAAAGGGAACTTATATACTCCCAGACTTATTTTTAGTCAGTTCAGCTCGAGCTGATTAATAGTTTGGGTGTGTGAAAAGTGCCCTGATGCTTTGGAAGCTGGCTGTCCATTACATTCTTGGCAGGATATAACCCACATAGCTACTGCAATAGTGATCAATATGAAGAACACACACAGAATATATGTATTTTTTTCTTGGGAACTCCTGCAAGTATAGGTCACTTTTGGTGGTCCCCATAGCCACAGGGTTCACAGATGCCTTGCACTAGCTAAGCAGCTGCTTGTCAAAACAATTATGTGGTTATGTTTTGTCAGGAACTATGGTAACAATGGGACACTGCAGAGGAGGCCAGCAGTGCTTGGTGACAGACAAAATTTGTAGTAGTTCTTTAGAACAACATTGGTATTGTCACATGGGACCCAAAAATAGATAACCATTGTGTTATTTTCTAAACAAAATAAAAGTGAAAAAATGATTTTATATACACACACACACACCACATTAATTGGCCTCCTGTACCAGCACGCATCCATCCCATACTTCCTATGGCTCTTAAACTTGAAACATTGGCATTGTGGTCAGGGGTCACTGAGTTAAAATGTGTAATTTTGTTGCTTGCTTTACTGCAGTGTTCTGTTTTTGTCTTTTTTTAACTGTTTATATGGAAAATACAGTTTGGAAATGAGCTTAGGTGGATCGTCATAATTGTGTAATCTGTTTGTGTGTGTGTGTGTGTGTGTGTGTGTGTGTGTGTGGTGTTTTCCATACTGTAGTTTGTTTTTAAGATTCAGTTGAATTTTTTCAGTACACACATATTTGGGGTGAGGGGATGTGGGGTGGCTTGCTCCTCTGCAAAAAGGCTTATTTCAAGCTGCTCTGTTACTTTATATTTAATAGGTGACTTTCAGTGTTATGTCCATGATGCTGCAGTTCTGTTGTCACAGTATAATCTATTAGGCAGATAAGACCCACTTTGCACACAGCTTGCCATTACTGACTTGACAGCACTGGTCTGGTGGTGGTCCTTTGTACAAGTGGAGGTTATGGGACTCAAAATTGCATCTACTGAATGAAACTCATTCACAGCTGAATATACTAATTAGTACATTGCAGTTTCTAAAACTCTCTCTAATGTTTATTGTTATCAGTATTTACTTAAAACCAATGCAATTACTGTGTATAATTTCACAAGAGATGGTCAGAACTGAAAAATCTAGGGAAGTGTACTTCTGGTTGCTTCTCTGTAGCTGTGGCACTTACCTGAGAGGCTCCATTTTTCTTTGTTTTTGCTCTGAAGGAAACTTGTGAGTGTCTGAGTGTATATGAGTGTCAAACAAGACTAATGTGGAATTCTCAATATCCTAGTCAATACTTAAATAGCAAACACATATCCATGTACCACGTATACTCAGTTTTGACAGCATGCACCTCCATACCAAATATTTTTTTAAATTTAAGTTACTACTAATACTTTGTCCTGTGATGATATTTGACTAAAACAGAAAAAGTCAGTAGTGACAATTCCAAAAATGTAAACCTGTAAAAAAAATCTTTGTGGTTAACAGCTAAGCAATCACAACTTGGCAATTAATTATGGCAACAAGAGAGAGACTGTCAAAGTACTGTATGGACATAAGTGACTAAGAATTACATTGCTTGGTTGAATTTTATGGCAATACAAATGAAAGAGACATCACTTACTATGAAGGCATTTATTTCATATTTATAAGTTTCTGAAACATCTGTATGCATTATGTAAGGTTTTGGCACTCATGAAACAAAAACAGCACTGATAGTACAGCAGACCTAAAGGAACAAATACTTTCAAAGTGAATATACTGTCTGTAATTCACCTCACCTATAATTTTCAATTATCTAATGAAGACTATACACTACAGACATGCTGTATATTTGAGCTAGGAAGCACATTATCTGTCAGTCTGCGGACCACCAAATTATCATTCTCAGAAAAAGGCTAACACCGTCATTGTGATGTTCCACTGTGAGGCTGTTAGTACATCTGTGAGGATTTTGTGATTGTTCTGAGTATTTCTGCAAGGTTTGTTAGGTAAAAATGATATAAATAGAATGAATCACTGTGTGAAGTTAAGTAAAGAATGGAGGTGACCTATGGTGTACAGTATTCTTCCTTTGAAGACCAAGCCATTGGGTTAAATAGAAGTAACTAATTGATTTGTGTGAAATCATAAAAAGGAATGACCAGAAACAGTAGATGTTTTTTAGCTGCATAACTCCGGAGGAGTAACTGCACAGAAGGAACCGAAGGTGCCAAGATGTGAAGCCGCTCAGAATAGCACTGGAAGTACTCCAGTGAGATTGCACATGAAGAGTCTAATGGTAATACTGTGAGACTGTAGTAAGAGCATAATGTGTGGCCATCTCTGCAACTGGCAGAATAAACTAGACAGGTTTCAACGTGACATTTTTATAAATCCTTTAGATCTACCAATCATACCTAGAACAGCAATGATTTCCATTTGTTTATTTAAAAAAATATTTTTATGGTTTCTTTTAATTGAAACTTCAACCAGTTTATTTTGCCTGGTTGACATTTCAAATAGCCGAGTCAGAATAAAACAAAGAGGAAGCATTTAGTGGCTATCCACATGGGTCAGATGGCATCACTGCAAATATTCAAATGGAAAACAGGGAAGGAAAACAACTGACTTCATTACCTGCATCAAGTCACAAGGATGACCATCAGATACTGATGGTATCACCACAGGTCCCATGGCAAATCTGTAGAAAGAACACTGAAAGGGCCTCTTCTATGGCCCTGCTAGAAAACTAGCCATAACAGTTTAGTTACACTTGCTTAATTTCTAAGGTGATAGTGGCAAGATGGACAGCAGCTGTTCCCTTTAACACATTTATAGAAAAATCCAAGCAGAATGAATATATTCATGTTGCAACACTGAGCTAAATGTAATTGGAGGACATTTACAGTATCATAGTGATGTTTCCAATCTGAGGAAAGCTAGAAGGCCCCTGAAGTTAAAACTGGGTGTCCATGGGTTAGTTCTGATGATGGGAAGTCATCTCTTTGTACAGCGTCCAACTGTATGATGTGCCATTTTGTCAACAACGTTTTTGGAGGTGGAGATTCTCTTTACCTAAAGGTACAGTGACCTGACAGTTGCTCTGTTAAGATAGTGCAGCAGGGAACGTTCTCTGGATAATGCAAATTTTCTGTGTTAATGCCAGTTCATTTTTCCAAATGGAATTTACACAGTTCTGAGATGAACTGACCTACATCTACAAGCACAATGTGAGGTTAACCAAAGTGGCCAGAAATGTATATAACTGTTCAGAGGTAAACTTAGGCAGAAGGAACAGAAGGTATGCTTATGAAAGTCTGACTGGGACTGACAACCAGATCCAGAAACAACAAAAAGCAACAAAATATGAAGCCAAAACAAAATCCGATGGTTTTGATAACTTTTTTGCATTTTTCTCAATCTCTCTTACAGTATTTAAATTTTTCTGTTTTCTGTTTGTCACGTATTACTCACTCTGCCACTCAAAAACATAACATTCTTTGTCAACTTTTATCTCTAACACCCATCCTTTTTCAAATAGAGAACTGTAAAGCATGGCAAATGAAAACTGCATTATTACTTTAAGGAAGAACATTATTATATGCTCTCTAAGCCTTAACATTCTTTCACAAAGCATATGTACAGCTTTGTTTGCACTGGTATAACCATGAAGGTGGTACCCACGTAGTACCAACTTCTATACAATTACAGTCCAGAATCAAATTTCATTGTAAGGGAAGCTTTACATGTAACATTTTCTGTTATAAAAGCTAAATGTCCATGTTTTGTGACCATTTTTTTCTTGGAAATATTAGTTTGTTTTGCTTTTCTGTTGTTGTAGATTCCTTTTGGTGCTTCCCAGTTCAACATCAAGACACCTTTCTTTCCCTTAATAATTTTTGATAACAACTAACATGCCATTTTCAAGTGTCATTTTTGACTCCTAACCGTTACTTATGTACTGACCAGAGTGGCAATGTTAACCTAGAGCCGAGTCCCAGTTTTAAAAGACAAGGTATCAAAACATTCATTCATGAAGTTGAATGTAGCTGTGTACCTATCCCTAGCACTTTTGTTTGGCTCCTCCATATCTGATCTCTCAGTGTATATCACTGCAATTAGATATGAATGAGACTAACTTATAACTGAATTTTATTATTTAAGTGATCAAAAAGATTTGGTCAATTGGCTAAGAAAATTATTGTTATTTAATTAGCTTATATAAACATGTTCTTAATTGTCACTTCAGGCAAAAAAATTTCACAATACACTAATTTTTACAGAAGGCATGCTTCAATACTTGGCTGATGTTGATTTCATGAAATGTACCAACAATATGTCTGATTGCTCCTAAAAATGTGTTCAGAAGTAGAAAGGCTCAATATGGCTCTTCTCCATGGAAAATATTTGGATTCCTTCCCTTCTTAAAACTGGGGTACAACTTCTGATTGCCGTTATCCATATATTTCTGCAAACGTGAGGAGATCCTAATCCCTCATAATGAGTTACATATTTAGGCATGTTTAATTGCATTTTAAATCCAACATATTCTTTGATATTTGTGTCCTTTTCTTTCTATACTGCAAAGTGAACAGTGTCCAATAAAATCTGCCCTTCATAGCACACTAGTCAGTGAACACCAGGGCACAGCTCTCAACCTTCCATTTCCAACACTCGCCTTCATAATGTGGAGCAAATGGGCAAAATGTGGAACACATACTAATGGGTTACTAACAACTTCAACTAGGAAGGTCATAGGATAGTTAAAATATGCTGGTTTTACTTATAAAGAAGATCCTTTAATGAATTAATATGCTTAATTTTTATTTACCATGGATTTCACTTAAAAAAATTCCTAACATTGAATGTGTCACAGACTCTTTCAATGTGGAACTTTGAGGAACTTCGAGAAATATGAACTTTTTAAGACCCCAAATGAGGTACGTTCCTCGTAATGAGGTACACTTGAGAGGTATGCACCAGGGTCCTTCCTATCTAACACAAATCTTTATGTGTATCTCTATCTGGTTACCAGTGATCAAATGTATACAAATTTACGAACTTAGTTGAATGTACACAGTTACTTCTGGTGTTGGTTCTGAGAGTCACAGAACTGCTTTGTCGCTGTAATGGTTAGTAGTCATGGATTTCACAGCCAATAGTCACAGATCTCAGAGTCAGAAGCTGGAGGTGTTCTTAGCTGCTACTCACTATAGAATTAGAATCCAGAAAAAACACCAGTATAATCTTCAGCTGTTAAAAGCTGTGAAAAGGGTCCACTGACATTAGAAGACACAAATAATTGTATTTGTGATGAAATATCAGTTCAGGACTTCTGGCTTCAGGTGTGTGTGTGTGTGTGTGTGTGTGTGGGTGGGGAGGGTGATACCACAGTGAGACAACTACACTTGGGGCTCTGAAGTGTCAAGAGACAGGAACCAAACACTTAAAAGAATGGTTTGGAAGCAAGAGTGCAACATTCGGGAATAAGGCAAGTTGCAAGTCACAAAAAAATTATGACATTTTTGTAAATGAATATTGCTTTTTAACATTGTTCACTTAACAAATATGGGACTTAATGTATACTCGCTGTGTAGGCTAAATACAGTAAAGGAAGTGGTGACTGTAGTATGACTTAAAAGATGTGTAAAAGTAGTACTACACTGTGCCTAACAGATTTGCATAATTAATGGCCCAACACAAGTTGCAATTAAATTAACAAAAAGCTACTAATAAGTAACTAAGTATGAGGTACCACCATTTCAAAAGAGCTGCCTAAAGCCACGTCTAAAAGTACATAGGCAAGATAAAATAACAGATTTTATACTGTATTTGTCCCAAAGTTCTTGCAATTCATTTATTTCTCTAATATAAAGGCAAATACCTCAGTAGAGAAGGCTAGAAAAACAAATGAACAACACACAAACACTACTTTATGGGAACACTGAAAGTAGAATCTGAAGATATGATACTGGCCTGTTTTGTCACAGTCTAACTCATCAAACCACATTCTTGAAATGGCCCTTTCAATCTGACTTCACCATAACGGCATAAATACATGTTTAATCAGAGATGTGCCATATTTGCAGGGCTAAGAGAGGGTAAATAAAAGTGTTTCTGTTTTGTCACATGGTACTGCTTGTTTAGAGTTTGTACATATTCATAATCTGAAGAAATACAGTAAGGTATACCAAATACAGAGCAATGCTGCACATCAGAGTGGCAAGCAAGCCTATTAAACATAGTTTGTTATGATCTTAATACTGTCTGTAAGGTTTACTATACACAAGTTCAACTGTTTATGAATCATAAAGACATTTTATTACAAGAACTGTGGAAAAAGGAGTAAACATGAAGAACTTCTGCTTTCAAAAACAGCAAAGCTGATTTTTTTTAATTTTCACTTAATTTCATGGAATGTGCCTAAAAGGGTTAGTTATGCATCTGACATCCATGTTCTTTCTTGCACCTGAGCACAAAATAATATATCTGAGATGCAGCTCTAGCTGTATTCTATGAAACTAAATGAAAAAATAAAACATACCAGCTCACAGGACAAAGTGATAAACATTTTAGACTACCCCCAGAATATATCCTCCTGTTTTTTGGGGGGTTGGATTTCATAAATACTATGCAATCCAATCATTCAAGTGTTCAGCTGACATCACTTGCTGTTGTAGCCTGTTAAAGCATTAGTGAATGTTGTGCTAAGCAAGACACCAGAAAGGCCTGATGTAAAAATGCAGAGTTAAACAGAAAATATTAAAATATAAAACAGCACAGAATAGCCACATAAATAGCTACTGCAGCGTATCAGCAGTTACAAAAATCCTAAAGCCAACAGCAAAAATCAGACAGTTTCTCCCTTTGGAACTTCCTGGGATTTCTCAGTCTTAGTTACCTTGTGTTGCTTGGGAGCCTTCTGTATTATGTCCCATACCTTCAGCAGGTCATAATGTTAGGAGTATTAAGTTAGGAGTTGAGAGCTGAAGAAATCAGAGACATAACCCTAAGAAGGAGTCAGAAACTACATAGTTATACTTTTAATATCAGCACGCCCTGTAGATGACAGTCAGGAAGTAGATGTTACCAATTAACACAGAACCATTAGAAATTAGGTAAAGAGAGTTGAAACAGAAGGTGAAGACCCCAGTATCAGGAGTTAGAAAAGCTATAGGCAGTTTTGCCAAGGGGAAAGTGATGAATATACAGAGACACTGACCTCCCAGTGAACAAAAAATGTATAGTTTCAAAACTGTACATTCCATTACAGTTTTACTCAAGTTGCTGTGTAAGAATGCTGTGGGTCGCATGAGTTTTCCCATTCCACCCTTCAGTCCATTTAGTTTTCCAGATTTCCATGCATGTTGCTTTTTCATATTCAGACCAACAAACTAATAATTTTGATATGAATGTTTCCTTAAAAGGAAAATTCAAACTTTAATGGATATTTTATCTCCATTACATCTATACCGGTGCCATTTGCTCCCAATGTAAATCTGACATGCATAAATACTTCAGCAGTGCTAATAGCTGAAAGCACTATTTCTTCATACAGTAGGTGTCAGTAGACAGTATGCAATATGAGATGCAATGGGATTGTGATAGAAGTGCACCCCCCAACACACACTTTGTTCATAAGTCCAACAAGACAATAACAGCATTAGTACTGATATAGTGCTTAAATGAATTAAACGGTATGACAGAGTGCTGAAAAATGCAGGGATCTGTCCTCATCCTATCTACACCAATCAGTACCAGTTCTGTGTCACAGGTGCCAATGAGATTTCACAGTTAGGAAACATTCTTTCTTGAACAAATATATTGCAAGTTTGTGACATCAAGGCATTTCAATATACTGTACACAATAATCCATTTTCTTATGATCCAATACTTTTTATAGGCCACTATATCAGCTAGAGGTAAGGCAGAACTGCAAAGGTGAGACTGTCAGGTAACTGACAAGCAGCACAGTGTGTTCAGTGGAGAAGCATCCAAGGACAGTAATAAGGAGCAGTCATTTGCATGCCAGCCTGCTGACATACAGTAGCAATGCTGAACTTCATGTCATAGGGTGTGTGGCCTACAGCAGGTCAGAACGCCAGTGTAAATGAATGTTTATCGGTAGCTGGCTGGTCTGTTGACATACAGTGATTGTGTTTTGCGACCCTTTCTAGGGTGTCCATTCAAAAAATCCAGACTTTTCCTGCTTGAGCTGATGACATCAGCCACAAATTTTGTGCATTCTGTGCAGACGTCCTTCAGGCTGTAGCCATTAGCATAGATGTAGGGAAACTCCTGCTCCACAGGCTGTGAAGTCACACTGCTTAAGGACCTGGAATTTGAGAAAAGAAGTAAAAAAAACTGGAAAGTAATCAAATTTAAATTATTTATCATTTGCAAAGTTATCTGTTTCTGAAGTACATACACCCCCCCTGTCATTTGATGGAAATATGCAAGTCGCACACAATGAATGGGTGCAGTTCAATGAATAACCACAAGAAAGCACACCCACATCATGAGAGCTTAGTGTTATTTTTAAACTATACTTTTAAACTAAACCTGGCTCGCAGAGCTGTCTGCAAACATCACCTTGTGAGAAGGGAGTGAAGTATATTGCAGTATCACTAGCAACTAGCTTTTACTAATGTGCCTCATTCTTTACATTTATTACCTCAACCAATTCCCCCAGTCACTTAATTGATTTTATTTTAGTTTACATTTATGTTCTATTGTCCAGGTTACTCCTCTCAAGTGGAGCTCATTTTCAGAGAAAACCAGGGGAGAAGGTTTCTAGAATTAAGTATACAGTATCACAGTAAAAACTGCACACCAGTATACTACTTACAGAAAAAAAATGAGACATGTAAAAGCAAAACATTTAAATAGGTAATTAAGGTATGTGTGACAGTTAAATCCCATAATAATGACTTCAAGTTTACAGATGTTTAAAGCTGAGACATGCATTAATTGGTATGGAAACTGCAAAATTAGAATATTTTTACTATCTGTCAGCTGACCACAGTGCCTTTTCCTTACAAAGAGGACATCTACCTATATTGCATGATGACTTCTCTTGGATGTGTCTTGTGACTATTTGTCTCTCTTGGCACACCCTGTATTTTCCACCATAAAGCCATTTGCCTGACGGAAGTCCAGAATGGCCTTCGGTATGTTTCAGTATGAGCATTCAGGTCCCCCATTAGCAAGACTGATTCATTGTTCCAGTTTACTGAGGAATTCCTGCAACTGTCTCAAGCCTGAATTAGAACAGACCACAAATGTAACCATCTGCCATAATACATTTCTTTTTCTCCATTGATATCTGCACTTGGTAGTGCCTTATGCTGTCAGATCCTAGCAATTGCCAGAATTGCTGAAGGATGCAGCATTTACTGATGATGGAGTCTCTATAAGGTAGAACTACATAAAAATCTTAAGAGCTCTGTTACTTTCAGTGAAAACTACACTGTACAAAAACTTCAATACAGCAGCAGCAGTGAGGTCTCAGGACATTAGAACACAGGTATAGAAAGTAAACATGTTTGCAAACAGACCTGCAGAAATCAAGTTTTCTAGATTTAACTTTAGTTTAGATAAATTTAACTTACTGCCTTGGTATTCAGTATAATACTTTTATTAGGAAGATAAATATATGTATGCTTTGGCAGGAGGATATGGATCACCTTCACTCTCTTGTCTGGCCTCTATACTCTCATATTCTTACTAAAGCAGTATTTGTTAATCCCTTACTCTTACTGAAGCAATATTTGTTAATCCCTTACTCTTACCGAAGCAGTATTTGTTAATCCCTTACTCTTACCGAAGCAGTATTTGTTAATCCCTTACTCTTACCGAAGCAGTATTTGTTAATCCCTTACTCTTACCGAAGCAGTATTTGTTAATCCCTTACTCTTACTGAAGCAGTATTTGTTAATCCCTTACTCTTACTGAAGCAGTATTTGTTAATCCCTTACTCTTACTAAAGCAGTATTTGTTAATCCCTTACTCTTACTGAAGCAGTATTTGTTAATCCCTTACTCTTACTGAAGCAATATTTGTTAATCCCTTACTCTTACTGAAGCAATATTTGTTTTGCTGGAAAACCAAATATTTCTTTTACTGTGAGGCAGTACAACCCTCAATTTACTATATTTTAGGTAAAACTGGTGTGAGGGGGCACAGACCCCCTGCAGAAGTCAAGTTTTCTAGATTTAACATTAGTTTTGATAAAGTTAACTCACTGTCTTGGTATTCAGTGTAATACTGTTAATGTTTCTCTCTTTATAGTCCCACATTGAATAATTCTACAATGTTCATGTTCATATATGCCTGTACTACCCAAGAAGCACACAGAGCAGTGGTAGAACTGTTAAATGTACACAGCTAGCAACTGCATTGTTTTCAGTGGGAGGATCTGAGCAAAGTGATGCTACACAGTGTAGGTGAGCACTCCTGTGCAGTGCATGAGTGTGGTTGTGAATATAAATGTTATACAGTAGTAGCTCTATGTGCCTGGGCACAAGTGCATTGTTTTTATTGATAGTGCAGATATGCTTTTGTCTGTGTATCCATGAGTAGTCATAGTCCCTCCTCTATAGCAGCCACTGTAAACTGTCACCACTCCTATCAGAACATCTCCCTCCAATGAATGTTACAGCTCCTACCAGAATACCCCCTCTAGTGCCACTGCCCCTACCAAAACAACCCATCCAGTGGTAATGCCCCTGCCAAAACAACCCCCTGCAAAGCCACTGCCCCTTCCAGAAACCCCCTCTAGTGCCACTGTTGTTGTCAGAACATCCCCCTCCAATGCTACAGCTCTTGTCGGAACAATACAAGGTGGGCACATCACCATGCCCATAAGTGATTAATAGGCTAATGACCATAGGGGCCATTTTAAGCTTAGCTATGCTTTCCCAAATGTATCTGACATGATTTGTTATCCCAGGGTAATTTTATGGGTCGCATATAGGCTTGGGCAATGGGTGGTCAAGTATTTAAAGGCTGCTTCTGTCCATAAGATACATAGTTGCCAGAGTGGAGGTAAATTTCTGATTCTCCATCCACTGTTCCAAGTTATACTTGAATTTGGCTTGGGGCAAATTCTGTTTCACATTAATGGGAAGCCACTCCCAGAGGATGGGTAGTCTCTGAGACAGATATCTGTCCCTCCAACATGTGCTATTTATGCTGCTGACAAAGTTTAAGTCCCTAGATAGAGTATTTCTGATGGTATTTATTTTGTGAATATTGAACACATCCATCAGAGTGGGATGAGATGATGCTTTGTAGGCCAGGCATAGATCACCCCGCAGTAGTCTGTAGGAGACCAAGTACAGGAACAGGGCTTTAAGGCAGTTCATGTAGCAAGTGCTATTTATGCCCTGTATTCTTTTTGTAAGGAACCTTTATGGATGCTCCAGTGGTTGCAAATGCCTGATCAGATACATACTGAAGGGGTGTTGTACACAATCATTGGTCAGATGAGGGCCAAGTACAGTGAAACAATAACAGCCTGTAAATCATACCCTTGCTTATAAGTTGCGTCACGAAGAATGATTTTCTTACTGCCTTAGACAAGCAATGGTCAAAGACCAGGATACTTTTGACATGCATTCCCAAAACCCTGTCCACTGGGTCTACTTTTAGGTGTGCATTATTAATATAGTAATTCCTAGGGGTGGCTGTCTTTTTCCAGTGGATACTATTATGCAGTTATTTGCATTGAGTTTTAGACCATGGCTCTGTCATCAGTATTTTGTCTGTGTCAGGCCTTCTTAAAGAGTATCTATGTCTTTGGGAGATTTGATGACTGCGCCTAGTTTGCAATCATCTGAAAATGTGGTCAGCCAGAGGCCCTTGACATTAGCCTTGACTTCAGAGATCTAGATGCCAAAATGTAGAGTCCTCAGCACTGACCTCTTAGGGACTATGTTATAGGATAAGTTAGGATATGATATGTGATAGGCATCTTGGTGGAGGTAACCTTCCCTATCCAAACTTCTTGGGTCCTATCTGTGAGCCAGTTAGTTATCCATCAGGTGACAAATGGGTTTATACCTAATTTGATGAGTTCATCTACAATGCTCAAGTAAGATATTGTGTCAAGGTAGGCAGTGTGCACCATTTTGCCCTCATACATGGCTTTAGTGACCTTCTTGAAGAGGTCCACCAGGTAGAGTGGGCATGACCTGCCCTTGACGAAACCAAACTGTGTTGGATCCAATGTCTGTAAGTTTCTTATGTGAATGTTTATCATTTTCATGATGATTCTTTCCATGGCTTTGCATATGAGACTATTTAGACTTGTAGTCACCTGGGACCCCCCCCCCCCGAAGTTTTGCACAAGGATAACAGTTACAGTTCTCTATTTGCTTGGCATAAAGCCTATCTGAAAGCTACAAATGAACAGAAATTCTAGTGGGCCAGGTGGGTCATGTTTCATACTATTTAGGAGGCATTCTGGGATGTTACTGGATCCCCTCTATGCTGTGTTTCTATCCTAAGATAGTGCATTGAGACCTGCTGCATAACGACAGTTGGAGGAGTTATTTTGTAGGTATTTTCTGAGGGGTGATGGAGGAAAGAAGGGTAAAATTGACCTGATTTTGTCAGCCAGTAGATCTGCTATATCTTCTGACTAATGTTGGTGGCTCCATTTATAATTAGCTGTTTGTGTGCTACTTGTGAGTAGTGGGAATAGCTGAAAAAAAGCCTTGTGATTGTCCTTGGCCCAGAAGGCCTCTGAGTTGTTTATTTAGACTGATGAGGGAGTTTTTATCTTTCTAGGTATTGCACTTCCTAATTTTTGCCATAAATTTCTTCCTTTTGTTATGCAGCCTACTGCTGCGGAATTACACCAGGGTGGCTTTTTTTTGAGTTTGTCCTGTGCTTATTATTAGTAGTTACAGCTGTCTCTATAGAGAAATGATCGTAATTGTACAGGGTTTCTGTGAGTAATTCTGCACAGTCAGCGGTATTCTCAGGGTTTTGAGTGCTTGGAATTTTGCTACTTAATAGTAGGAAGTTCGCCTTAGAATACATTTTAAAAGTTCCATTGTTAGCCTGGGTCCTAGGTTTTATTTTTATTTCAAAGGTGACAGTTTTATGGTCTGACCTTACTAGAGAGGACACTACATGGGGGTGAAGGGGTGCAAAATTCACCCAGTTTTGAAAGGACCAGATCCAGGATGTTAGTGGCCCTAGTGGATGTATGGACTAGCCGGTCCAGGATGTTTATGTTGACAAAGTCCTGGAATCTCTTGGCCTGCATGTTTGGGGTCTTGTACGATTCCCAGTTTATAGGAGGGTAGTTAAAGTCACCCATGAATATGATATTGGGTTGAATGGGGAGTGTCTCTAGAATGTTTAAGTGTGTGTTATGGGTTTCCTGCATCAGAGAGAGAGTTGCAAGAACATGGTAAGGAACTTTTCTTATGCTAATTTGGGCTTGGAGAGGCACAAGCAAGCCATATTGTTTGACCAGGTATATTTGTTTTTGATGTAAATCAAGACACCTTCACCTTTTGTCTCTTCCTGTGTAGTAATGATCTAAATGTTTGGAAAGCATTATGGCCCTGTACTGGTGTGGTGCATAGTCCCATTTTACATTCTCCAGGGTGAGGAGAGCTTTCAGGGAGTAGACTTTCTTGTTTAGACTTCTGGTATTGAACAGTACCACCTTTACATGTTCTCAGATTTGTTTTGCTATGGTTGGCACTGCCTAAAAAGGCACCATGGGGGGGCAATGTTTCAGTCAATATTCAAAAGTCTAGATGGGGCAGGTGCAGACCATCCCTGGCAAAGCAGAATGGTCTCCTGACCTTATCCTCCCATGTTGCCAAATATTGTACCCCCTTTGAGTGGTACCAAAACTTAGCCAATTATTACTCACTGTATCATTCCTTTATGCCAGCTGCTGCCTGACTTGGAGAAGATATGGAAGAATGAATGTGGCGGGGAGGGATAGCTGCATGGGTTAATTACAGAACTTAGGTGAATGGAGTGAACTATCGATTTTCTGTTGAGAGCTTTGAATGTCTGTACATCTATAGAGTTGTCATTCCTATATATACCCTAGATGCATATCCTTTGTACTGTTAGTGTATATGCTTGAAACGGATGTCTTGTGGCTAGTACACCTATAACATTGTTAAAAGGAAATAAATGAATGACTGAATAACTACATCAGTGTTTACTTTTTAGTAGTGTAATGAAATTCATTTTTTTATTATTTTAACTGGTCTGTTTTAATTTGATACTCCACTAGATTATACAGTCACCATGCTTTGACATACTAACCTTGAAGACGTTATGTAACTGAAATGCAACAGGCCCTTCTGCAGAAATATACTTCAGTTATCAGTTTCATGTAACAAAAGTCACACCCCCTGAAGAAGGATTAACCATGAAGCAACAAAGTATTTAAGTTCTTAAATAATCATTGTGTTGTAAGTTCACTTCAAACAGAGGTTCCCAAAGTGTGGGTCACAAGCTGATTTTGGGTGTATCGCATCTGGTCAAAAGGCTACAACAAGAAAAGGGTCTTCTCCTTTAAAAAGGAACATGCGTGCATCATACACATGCACGTCAATGCGAATGTAAACCTATTCTGCACTAGTGCACAGAGTTTATGCTAGCCATTCCATTTATAGAGAAGGTAAGTGCATGTGCGCATAATTTAAACTAGTGGTTTTGTTTGCTTCTGTATGGAAGAGAAAATGTGTGTATATGTGCATGTAATTTAAACTAGCCATTCTGTTCGTATGAGAGATAGTGTGTGTATGCTGTATGAGACAGAAGGTGTGCCTGTGTGTGTGTGTGTGTGTGTGTGTGTGTGTGTGTGTGTGACAGAGAAGGCAGAGAGAAGGTAGGTGTGTGTGTGTGTGTGTGTGTGTGTGTGTGTGTGTGTGTGTGTGTGTGTGTGTGTGTGTTTCAACATACCTCTGAACTATCCAGATTTAGCCTCATTGTTTTGGTCTGTTTCTCATAAAATTTGTGGTTTTGTGGCAAATCACAGAGGACTGGTCACTAAATAATGACATATATATGAGTTTCAGACTTCATATCCTTCACAAAATGCATGCTGACACAAATCTTGTTATTCTAGCAACTTTCTAAGTTAAAAAGAGCAATATTTAAAACCTAACTCTATTTTTGGGGCCATTGTATCCACATTATTTTAGGCTTTTTCCAGATATCTTGCTCTAAGATGATGAGAAGTATGCATCACAATCGTCCAGATTTTTGCCTCATATTTTTGGCATATTCCTCATAAATGTTATGGTTTTCTGGCAAATCACTGAGGACTGAAATAACTAAATGATGTCATAGATTTGAGTTTCAGACTTCATTTCCTTCAGAACATGCATGCTAAGACAAATGCTGTTATTCTAACAACTGTCTAACTCTATAAGAGCAATATTTATAATCTTTCTCTATTTTGGGGCCTTTGTCCTCCCCATTAATTTAGGCTTTACCCAGATTTCTTGTGCTAAGAGGCTGAGAGGTACAGAGGCATGGTATGTAATGCCCTAGTTGCCGATTATTTGGTGCATTTTAAGGGGGTAGGGATTCTGCATTCCTGAGTGTGTCCTCCTTTGTATAAGATGTCTACTAACTATGAACATGTTGATGATTTCTCAGCCATTAACTACTGTAATATTACTAGCTCACTTATTTTTCTTTAATGTAACTTAGACAATTAGTTCTTCAAGGGCAGTAGGCACTGAATTTGTAGATGAAACACTGACATGTAAAGTTGTTTGCCAGTAGCAGACTCTTCATTAGTTACAAATCTCTTTAATGTGCATTGTAAAGATTGTACTTATTGACTGATAATGGTGGACTGTAATGATAGAGATCTGACTGGCCTTTTATGGTTAAAATATTCTGAAATGTGCAGTTTTATAATTATTGGGTCATACATTTTGTTTAATTGCTTACAGGAAAAATGTTCAAAACTAAAAATTTAAAACTTACTCTAACAAGTAATGCTGTATTATACAAGGAATGTAATTTAAGAACATATACATATATGCATGGCCCTAAAAATGTGTGCAAGGAGCCTATGGTTTGAAAATAGCCCAAAATTAAACTTAATTCTCCATTAGCCAGATGCATTTTATTTGAATGTGGGTTTTAATGCTGTTTCAATTAATGTGAGTGTCAAAGGCAAAGAAGTTTACTGCGCATGCTAAGTCTGTTTTTAATGTGAGACTGAATTGTTTGTTTAGCAAATGGCTATCAGTGTTTGTGCATTTTATTTCAATATCTGTAATCATTGTAAAAGTAAATAAGAAAACAGTATGCACACTCATAGGTTTGAACAGTGTTCATGGTAACTGGGGAGAAATAGCCAAGTAATGGAACACTGGTATGGCTAGGTTGGGGGCCACTGCAGGATGGGCTGCTCTGGGGGGCTCCAATCTATTACCCTGCCTAGGGCCTCATTTCACTATGATCTGGCTCTGCTAATAATTAAAGTGTGAAACTAGTTTACACAGCCCCTTTAAACCCTGAAAAAACACTCTGTGGTAGCGGTGTCTTCACCTTTACAGAGGACCATGCATGCTTCACATGTACCCATGCCGACGCAAGTAGTGGGTCACAAAAAAATACTGTTTTTGAAAGTAGGTCTTGGCCTATAAAAGTTTTGGAACCACTGACGTAAAGGATTTTCTCCATTTCTAAATGTGTGGGTGATGTCACATACTTTTCACTGATATTCAGTATACTCATTTTGAAATAGCTATAAATTTCTATGCAGATGACTTCATTCTTTTTATATATATTTATATATATATATTATTAATGAGATTACAATTTAGTTTTTTTTAAGTGAGTGTGGAATATGTTCTATAACAAAATCCTTCTCATCTACCCAACTACTAAAATTTCTCAGTTATTAAGCAAAAGACACAAAACATGCACAAAATGCAAAACAGTTATCCTTACTAATAAATATTTATATAATATAAGCAAATTTAATACATCTGAAATTAATATCTTAAATTTCATTCATGGAACTCAAAGTCCTTAACTTCTAACTGTATAAATTATATATATATTTTAAGGAACATACCTAAATATCTTCCACTATCTACAGTGTACAATAGCACTTTTACATTTTATTTTATTGTTCTAATTTCTTTGGTAACCAATTGAAATGCTGAATCCCATAATATGGAGACCAAATGGCTGAAAATTTGGACTTACATAAGCTAAGTCCAATATTGCCATATCTCTGAATATTACATTTTCTGAGAGATATGCTGATCTTTGGGTTGGTATTAATAAGTCTGGTAATCCCCTCATTGGGGGGTGCAGGAGGCCTTGCCTCCTGCAAAAAAAAAAAAAATGTTTAAAGGAGAAGAGCAACATTCAATATAACATTTTCTCCTGCATTTTCTATCTCTCTCTTTCAGCTTGTTGGGACTTGGCATTGCAAGTCCAGACATTTCAATAGGAAACTATTTTCTGTATCTTAAGTATAACAAAAGATATAATATCTGTCAGTGAAAGAGAATCAGATTTCTTCCTATCCCTAGTTAACATAAGAATACATTTAAAATCATTTGCCAGAAATAAACTTCCTTTCGTATTATCAGTTCTTTGCAACTTTTGTCCCTTAATCAATAATACAACATAAGTTAAATTATTTTCTGATTATATATCAACGCGCACATACACACACACACACACACACACACACACACACACACACACACACACACACACACACACACACACAGACAATACAACTGTAAAATGCTTACTTTTATCCTTACTTAAAAAATCATAATTACTTAAAACCAGACTACTTACTAGTCAAGCTATATGATGCAAAATATCTATTTAATTGAAACAAGAATGATATTTAACATTCTTTTTCCCTTATATTGCATTATTAGTTTCACTTCTAAGAACCAAAAGTAGAAAATATAATCTCAAAGTAAGCTCTGTGGTTGCTGACTTCTTATGTCGAATCCCTCTTGACTATGCAGTCAGGATACACTATTGACAGAGCAGGTTTGAATTCTGGAAGGTGAACTCTAATGCCTCTGCTAGGTGTCACTCATATGGTAAATCAGAGCCTAAACCCTCCATCCCCCCCAGGATGGGTGAGACAATATCCACTCACTCCTGTCCACTCTGGTCAGCTCCTACAGGCTCCTGAGCCGCATTAAACTCTGGTCACCTGTGCTGTAGCCAGGGTCTTATCCTTTTGTGCCATGGAGCTGACTATCTTCTTGTGTGCTAACAGCACTCGACAACCAGATGCTAAGGTGAAAAAATGTATATTATCCCTCTCCATATTTTCTGGTAGTCCAAATATTTTTGTTTTGTTATCTAGATAGTTTAGAAAAAGTATTTTGTTTTTATTAAAAATTCAGTATTTTGTTTTTATTAAAAATTCACTTTCTCTCTTCCTCTGTTAACCTTACACCTATATCAGTTAAAGAAGTCTCCATGTTTTTAGTCCGAACATCTGGTTGTTGTATCAAAATTGTCAGCATCTCTTTCTGTTGAGAAGAGATTTCTTAAATGGTGTCTATTGTATTAAAAGAACTGTGAAATATTGTGCTTCACTTCCTTCAGGGAAGACAGAAATAGCTGAATATCCTTTTTAACAGCTCAATCAGTCTACAATTTTGTAACTGCACATTTTCCTTCAAAGATATTAGCCACCAGCAGTTTTGGAAAGTTAATATGAAGAATATGGTCAGTATTGCAATACAAATCTATTAAAAAAACAAACAAACAAAAAAAAACATATCAGAAGTGCTTGAGTAATAAAGTTCCGAACAACTAAGCAGAAATCCAAGCCAAATGTGAAATTCTCCCCCATTATAAGACTGATCTCTTGTAGAACACTTGAGAAAAGTTCACACAGAAGTCATCTTGTATGCTATAACTTCACATTACATTCACTCCCAAAACTACAGAACCTTCAGAGCATCCTGGGAAGTGGATTCCTAAACAAGTACAAACGATTTGGGGAACATTCACTGAAGGAACACCTGTTCCACCAATAGAGGACTTTTCCCTACTCACAGGTCCACACACACACACACACACACACACACACACGTGCATGCATGTAGTTAAGATAGTCCTCTTTACCTTATTATATATATTGAGGAATGCATAATCACTGTTTATTGTCTTGCAGCAACATTACCCATAGAAATTCCTTATAATGCAGTCACTTACAGCCATGGATGGAGTAGCACTAGGTAAAACACCTGTTGTACAGTCATTTACAGCCAAGGATGGAGTAGCACTAGGTGAAACACCTGTTGTACAGTCATTTACAGCCAAGGATGGAGTAGCACTAGGTGAAACACCTGCTGCTTAACGATGCTAACAATGACATGCCTGACGAAATCTTAAAATGTTGCAGAAATGCAATTACCTCCTGGATAAGAAATCTTGTAAGGCCAGCTACTGCTGCTGATATTAGAAGGTACATTTTACAGCCTGAGCCTGTTGACTGGTGATGGTAGAACAAACTTTGAGGGTGATGAACATTCAAATGCTCATATACAAACTGAAAATCCTCATCAGATTTGGTACTAAAGACATTTCAGTGACAGAAAAAATATGGGGATGGGGTGGCAGGGGTGGCTGTGTTAGAGTTAAATCTTTTAATTTTTTTGTGTTACCTGCCTCCGATACCGATTTTCACTTCTGTCACCATTTGACTCGCAGTGTTGTGGAGGGTGAGAGTTATTGCAGTGCCTACCCACAGAAAGAGCATACTCTGCTACCTCATGCGCATCACATGCACTGAGGCATCTTTCTCAGCCCTCACCCCCCTTTGTTCTTGAAACTAAAAATCATACCCATCGCTGTAGCATCACCCTCTGGTTCACACTACAGGGTGTTCTGCAATTGGGAAAACCCACAAGGAAAGCGTTCGAACATCAGACACTTGATTGTCCTCACCTCAGTCAGATATCCACTGGTTAAATAACTAGTCAGTTAGGTCATCAGTACTACAGCTGAATACCCTGGGATCATGTCAGCTAGGTAGGGCCAGCATGCCAGAGTTAATTGTAGATATGCAGATTAAAAGCTGTATTCCTAGAAAGGAGAAAATACAACTTAAACTTTTACAAGTTTAATAAGGTTGACAGTGATGAACACTCTCTTTACCAAGGCTTTGCTGTACAGCTCAAAATGTTAACATAGTAATCTGCTAATGAGATTCAGTCTACAGTCTGAGGTTTGTTGCCTTCAGTTTCTACTTGTTTACTTTGTCACTCTCATGAAGTCACATAACTAGACCATACTCCTAGGTCACCACCGAAGAGGAAGTAATTGTGCCTAGTGTGTTTACTTGACTAATGAGTTAATTAAATAAAAAATAAATGCAAAAATATATGTAGTGTCAGTATGGGCAATGCTGAGGGATCCATTATGTATTGAATTTGATTAAAGGTAAACATTCTGAAAGTTATGATACCTTAATGGAAGCACTTTCAAATATTAATAGATAAGTATACCTCCTATGGCACTCAAGACATGCATAAAATAAGAGGAAGGTTATGGTTTTGCTATTAATATACTCCTCTTTCCATTTTTTCTCTCGTGGGTACATTTAGTCAAACAAAAAGTAAAAAGATGACTTACTGATAAGGTTCATTTCTTCTGGAGTGTGAAGCTCCTGTGAAGGCAGTCCCTTGGCTGCTTTCAAATCCCACTGTGTAAACAGGAATGTGACCAGGGCTTTTAGAAGGAACCTTCATCTGTATACAAAGATATAAAGTAGTTGGGTCCACATGTACATCTGTATGTATTTTTTAATAACAGTTGTGCAGTTCATTACATGTAAAAGAAAGTTCCAGTAAATTAGAATAACTTTGAACAGAACACATAGGATAAATATGCACAGTTATAATTCTAGAAGATCCACTCAGTTCATATCAGACAGTTTTTAACAGTTTTATTGAAAACCTGAAAAAACAACTATTTAACTAAAAGAAACCATCAGTGACATTATTAAAATAAAAAAAATACAACAAATAAACCGTACAGGTGACTGAATGTGAAAATACCTTATTAGTTTCAAAGTGTTCATGCTTAGCAAATATAGTCATTAATTAATACCTACAATAAATCCAAAAATAAACAGGAAACCTGGTACTGATGTAAATACTAATCCAAAACAAAGAACACCAGCTGACTAACAAACTCAGAACTTTAATAACAAAACAAAAAAAACTTGGGGATAAAAACAGTTACAGTTTAACACTTTTCTCTTATGTAAAAAATATCATCAGAACCATAAAACAGGAAGTAAAAACAAGTTTTAAAGGAAATTCATGAACCCCCCAAAAAAAAAAACACCCAATTAGGTGACAGGGACCATGAATTTCCAAGTTGAAGTTCCGAGTTTGTTAGGCTACTGGTGTTTTGTTCTTTTGATTTTAATGCCTACAATAAAGATAAAAATTAGGTAACATAATCCCTTAAGCAGGGTCTATATTACATGAATGAGCGATCAAAATTTTGCATACAAGATACTCGACATACTTTGATCGACCGTTCATGTAATCGGATCCTCCAAATGTTGAAATTTGGAGTTCCGAAATGTTTTGGTTGGCCTTCTTGGTGAGTGTAGCGTGTGACGTATACACGCTACACTGTCAGGAATGGCTTCGTAAGAGGCTGCTTTATTTTATATACCAACTCCAAGATCGTTGTACATTGGGGAAAGGGCAATTTACCGGTAATTGCTTGCACGATTACCAGGAAATTGCCCTTTCCCCAATGTACAGAGATCTCAGAGTTGGTATATTTAGTTGGGGGTGTGGGGGCACAGCCTCCCTCATCGGGGGGTGTGGGGGTCAAAGCCCCCCACTTTGTTTTAAAAGTATGTGAGTTTGTGTAGGTGTTTGAGTGTTTGAGTGATGTAAGTGTGTAGGGGCTTGTATGAATTGGTTGCATGTGTGTGTGTTGTGTGTTTGGAGTGGGACAAACAAAATCTTTCGATTTTGTTTTTTTTCAGTCTTTCTGGGTTTCGATGACATGATCGAGCGATCAAAGTATGTCGAGCATATTGTACTCGACATTTTGATCGCTTGTTCATGTAATATAGACCCCCTTAAGCAGACATGTCATGTAGAAAAGCTAACAGAATAGCTTTCTAAGTGAAATATGTGGAAAAAATAGAAACCAAAATAGACAAGGCATATTTATTGATATGACCATAAATCAGATATATATATATATAGTGACCAAAATTGCAGGTTCATAAGTGATCTAAAAGGATCACTTTCTAAGACTTTTTTCTCTATTAGATAAATTATTTACTTTTTGCGTACATGATGTATTTGTCAGACCTACCCATTCCTGCACTGTTGATGGATCTGAGTTATTCAACCTCATATTCCTCCATATTTTTATATGTTAACCCCAGTATCCCCAACAAAGTGGATTCAGAAGGAGAAAAGTCTTTTGTGAAGGCTTCTATTGGAATGAGAGACTGCATAAAGATAACTCTGTGTTAGTTAATAAACTGCTTATCACCCCTAATGCTTGATTCTTAAAATATTATAAGGTTGTACATTCCAAAAAAATGTACTTCCAATTACATCTCAAGAAAAAAAAGATCTACCCAATATGACATAATAAGCATTCTGGGGTATTAAAAAAGGTCTAACCTATATGAAATCTTAAGTGAACATTCTGGGGTATATAAAAAAAAAACTTTAAAACACTGCCAAGTAAAAAGAATGCATGAGAAATAGTGGCATATCTAGTAATGAAAATAATCTTTTCCAGAATATGTTTTTCTATTCTTATGTATGTGTAGTTCCTTCTCCTAGACCTTAGAAAGCTTGTACATCCCATAATTTCACCACCATTGTATCATTTTAGAATTTGTCATTAAACATTTCACATTAGTTGACTGCAGTGTATTGTATCTGTATCCTTTTTACTCTACCATTACCTTTTCTTGCTGGAAAATGTGTTATTGGAAGGCACTCTGAAGCAAAATTTGTATCACTGTGGTATAAATATGACCCAAATATCATTTCCACAAGTGCAATTATTAATAACCTTTATTTCCAGGGTCATAAATGAAAGGGAACTTTGTCCAAGAGGTTGAATTGTGGAAATCACTGCCACTGCACACAAGGTCTCTAAACTCCTTGGTTACTTTCAAGAAAGAATTAGACTGTTGGGTAAGTGAACTTGTCTTTGAGACTAGATTGTTTAGTGTCAAATGTTATGGCCTTTAGTTGCTATAACTACAACACTAAACATTGAACACTGAAAATGAATTCATGGCAGAATACTGTTGTAAGTTCATGGACCAAAAGGTTTTGGGTAATATTACCCCATACACTCTTGCCACAGCTGCAGATAGCCCAAGTGCAAAATTACATTTTGGCTTTCATGAAGGAATGAGTTTCAAAGAGGTATTACTTTTGGGATAGTTCTGTTTTTCAGTTGATAGAATACCCTATCATTTCTGAATTAAAAAGCTCCTCAGTTGTTGGCCATGAAGCCAGCCCTCCTTATTTAAATTAGATTTAGATAATGTGATATCTAGATTCATAGGGCCAAGCAGTTTGACAAAATTTAAGCTCTCTTAATTCCTTTTTTCCTTGCTTTAAAGATGAAATCTTCAATACATCAACAGGCTGATTTTCTAGATGTAATTAAAAAATCATGAATTTACATATCTGGATTCACTAAGAGAATAAAATGAATATTTGATACAGTTTGATATGATGTAATGTTCAAGGTTTACAGAATCTTACATTTCTTATCATTGCTTAACGTCAAATTAATATATTTCTAAACTTCATTGTAGGAAGAATTTAAAAAGTACAGAACTACTTTAATACAGGATGCCAGAATAAGTCTTATTATCTGGAAATCATATTCTAACCTTCCCCCATTTTCTTATATAATTTTGCATTGTGATTCTAAGTTTAGTTGGGTACAATAAAAAGAAAGTACCTGTTTTATTAATTTTGATTTACATATTATTTAGAAAGTGGAATGATATAGTTTGCTTATACAGTAGCTTTGATAATAAAATTAATCTTAAATAATTCATCTTCAAAAGAGGGCTTGGTTTTACTAAATTTAATTTTTTTTAAGTTTTATACTTAGAATTTGCTAATTATGAAGACCCAAGTCAAATTTGATAATAATGCCCACTTATTTTATATGACTACATGCTCAATTGAAACTGAATTATTATTTTTTATATATAGACTGAGCTGATATAAAAAGGTATTGGCTTTATTATTACATTGTAAAATGGAAACTTCACTAAATTGTACCAATGCATTATTTATACATTGGATATAACTGTGTATATTGGAAACTAGAGAAGTAAATCATCTGCAAATAGTTTAATTATCAGCCCATCCCTGAATTGCAAAGGCATGAATCTTTCAGATTATTCTAGTACTAGACAAATAATACAGGGGCAGAGGACAACTCTGTTTCATTCCTGTAGTAATTATTACATATCTGATTACATTTCTGAATAAGTATGACTCAGTTTTAAAATACGATCAAGAATTATAATTTAATTATTTCAAAATATTTATATACATTAGAGAAAGATTATATTTTCTAGTATTATACTTTTCAAGTATTTTTATTCAGTTAAAAGAATCAAATAAGCTTTCAATATCTAAACTACTTTACTTATTACATATGTAAGAAATGGACTGCTACAGTTAAAAGACTAAGTACTTCAATTCGGCACTTTAGCTGTGACTACAAATACAGTATCAGCATTATATTATTAGTGCAGTACAACTGCATGGTACTGCATTACAAAATCTTCTGCATCTGCTGCACTACCTGGTCAGCTGCCATCCTCACCTTAACTAATGTATTCTCTTAATCTGCTTGTAACCAGGAAAATTGCTCCTACCACTCCACCCTTGGCATGCAACTGCACCAACTAAATATTGTACTACATAAACAATATTTAAAAGAAAACCAATGATAAATTCACTTTCACAGATGATCATAATAGGATGAGAAAATATTTATTTTCATTAAGGATACAGTCTTTACTGCGGTGGTGGTGCTGCGGTAGCGTTGTTGCCTCACAGTAAGACGCTGTTTGGTTTGATTCTCAGCTAGAGCGTCTTTTGTGTGGAGACATGCGTGAATGGGCGTACCTTCGTTGAAGGTTGTGCATCAGAGCTGGCAACTCGGTATGTAAAAATCTACTGCCAATCATTAGCGGACCGGAGTTCCACTGTGGCGACCCCTAACCGAGAAAAGCCGAAAGACACAAACAAACAATTAAGGATACAGTCTTTGAAGTTATTGTGTTTTTTCATATATATGAGACTATTCTACTGGAGAAAGTTTTTCATTATTAATGACTTTAATTTATAAAGCATTGTGATCTGAGATAGGACATGTATAAGTTTCAAATGAGTCCAATTTATCACATGAAATAGAGAAATAAACTATATTCTTGTTAGAGCTCCAAAGAGTGTATCTTTGAGGTTTAGAGCTTGTACACAGTTACTCAAATATTTTGCTGAAGCTAATATAGATTATTTACACGTAGAAGGGTCTTTTTCATGAAAAATACAATTTATGTCTCTTACAAGAATGAGTAGACACCTCATATTGTATAAATGATATTTAGTTTTCTGGTTGTGGCCCAGACCAACAACCCAATATATTTTTCTAGAGTAAATATTCTGTTTTAAATGTTTTTTAGATTCTTACAAAAGCATGCCTTTATTATCATGATAGGTGCATAACAGTTTTGGCACAATAGTTAATTTTCCAGAAAAGTGCAACTCCTCACATTTGTGTTACAAGTCAAAAGGAAATAATATATTCATGACTATCAGGTTTGTCTTTTTTTAGTAAATATGGTTTCTGCAAAGTGAATGGATAGTGAACTTTCTGGTATTTAAATAATATTACTCCATTTTTATCATTTATTGAAACCACTGATATTCAAAAATAAGAATACCAAAGGGGTCATTAGACCCCCAAAAGAAATAGCAGATTAACCTAGGTCTATAAAACATTATAAAGATTAAACTGTATATAGATTATCAAGTGATTAATAATTAAGATTGAAAAGAAATGCAAATGAAGCTATAATAATTGAACCTATAATGCAACATAAAATACATTATTGTATTTTTATTTTATTTATGCTTTGTTGAATAGGTTAGTCCCACTAGGCTAGTGGCCTTTTTTTCAGAGGAAACATGAGATGATAGTTATACCGCTAGGGGAAATTTGGCCAGAGCATCAGGAAACTTCCCCCTTCTCTCTGATAGATGCTGTGGGATCTTTTATATCGACCTGAGCTACCATCATCTCAAGCAGCTGGGGCTGTGGTTTAAAGCCTTTCCAAAAGAAGGTGGTTAAGGAATGAATGGTTAAAATATAGATATGCAGATATGGAGGTAAACAAAAGAAGAAAAAAAAACTCATACTGAACCAAGAAACACACCAGTCCCACCTCCAGATAGGAAGTCCAATAAGCAAGTCGAGGAAATTAAAAATAAGTAGGATTTATTTGTAAAAAATAACACTTCATTTTTACGCACTTAAAATCTCACTACAGTGTGCTTTTCACCCCAAACATACGGGATTCAGAACTGCATTACAAAACGTCACTGTAGAATTACCCAAGTTTTTAAATACTAAAAACAGAATTACATCATAATTAATTGATTAATTGCTGAAAATCAATTAAATTACAATACCAAATCACTTGGACATAATTAAAACATGCTGCAATGTATTGCAATATATTAACAAGAAAAGTACTAAAAAATCACTCATAAGAAAGCTACTATATAAAATCGAACTTGTACACATATAGGAAAGCTTAAAAAATAAAGTTTCTCAGCATTTGTTTTAAAACAGGAACTAAGGAACCAAAATCACTTGGGAAGTGGTTGGCATTTAGTTTTATTTGCCAATAGAGTTCCCTGAGCTATAATATATCCTGCCATGCCCCACCCCTAATGTTAGGGATGATTTTTTCCAAGAAAGCAAAAGAAAATTGTTGGAAAGTTTTACAGTCCAGGAAGTGCCTATATAATGCATTGTTATCATTAAGTGCAAGAATATCATAGCAATGTTCATAAATTCTCTTTTTTTTAGCATGCTTTATGTTTTTCCAACATAAAACGCCAGGCATGCTATGCAGATTGCAAGATACACTGTCCTTTGGTATTGCAATTACCTCCAGCAGGTCAAACAAAACTGTCCAAAGAATTACTAAACCTTACCAAATCAGACTCCAGAATATATCTGCATTGATTACAAGCCCCACATTTCACAGTGCCCTTTCTGTGACCTAAGAACATAATTTACACTGTTTGATCTTTCTAAAATAGTTTTTCTTGGTTAAATGTAACCTGGTCAGAAATCATACTGGCTAATCAAATAAATTGCCCAATGACAAAGCTTTTCTTTTGTGAAAATGGGTGATGGTTGTTAAAAGTGTAGGCAACTATTAGAAAACATAGGCTTACAAAAAATATTGGAGGAAAAACTTTACTTCCTTTCAAAATTGTACTGGCTAAATAATTGACTCCTTTGTCATCAATTTGAAAGGTGTACTTCAAAAAAGGCATAGTTTAGTTAATATAATGTACAAAACTAATAGCCAGATCAGCATGTCCTATACATAAGATGAATATGTTATCCAGGAACCTTAGATAAAATGTTATCTGTTGGTAAAACCCAGAACCAAATACAAATTTAAATTCCCAGAACAACATACCCACGTTGACAAACACGGGGGCACAAGTGGCCCCCATCACTACCCCTTTGTTTTCCTTGAAAATTTCACCTTCAATTAATATAAAATTGTTACTGAAAACATTATCCATGTACTCAATAATTAATTTTACATCCAAAGAAGACAAAAACTCAAAATTTAATAAAGCATCATGACATAAATCCAAACCAAGGTCTTGCAGAATACAGGGAACTAATTCAGTGACATCAGTCATCAGGAACAACAGATTCTTGTCCCATAGGTTGGATGTTGTTCTACCCAGAAAGTCCCAAGAATCTTTGAGCAAATGCGTATTTAGTTCCTGCACGTGTTTTAACAACCTATAAATAAAAACCAGAAAAGGGTATGTTTTTGAACCTTTTGCTGAAACTATCAGCCTGAAAGGGTGATTTTGTATGTTCTTGTGCACTTTCAGAATACTGAAAATGGTTGGCATGGTAGGATTAGGATTTCTCAAAAAGTTATAAATGGCTACATCAATAAGATTTTTGTAAAAGAATATCTCTGAGATACTGGTCAGTTTTACTATAGGCAATATGCAACTCATTTCTGGACACTACAACATATATTTCACCATCATGCAAGATATTGCTAATCTTGCCAAAGTAATCAAGATGTTTCAACTAACCCCCTCCCTTATCGGGTTTCATGATTCTTAAGAAATAATCCTCCTTTAAATCCCATAAATAACATAGATTCGTGAACTGATAAATTTTAAACCATAAGACCTAATTTTACCCTTTGCGAAGTGTCAGTAAAGCTAATTTTCAGTGGTGTTTGAAAATATTGTTGGATTAGAGAAAAGTATTGCAAGACTCTTCTTATTATATTTAAGCCTACTAGTAAACTTAGAGCTTGCATCATTGCTAAACTGAATAGCAACATTTAATCTGCATGTAAATAATTTAAATTCAGTTAATTAATATGCTAAATCAAATCTAGCAGTATGTGAATCCTTTTATGAAAAATATTCTTTTATTCAGTAATTGTTAAGCCACGGTAATTAAGTATCTTGAAGTTGTTGTGGCTCACAATAATTCCACTCTCATTATGTAATAAACAAGTGTCAAAATTCCATTCCATATTTTTGTCTAAACCTTTGTCTATACTTTGTGTAATCCCTGTCCCCTTCACCCTTCTCCTCCAAAGTTAGTCCCTGCCCTGTCTTTTCTTGTAGGGGTGAACTAGAGATGTCAAAGTCATCTCCTCCAGGGAACCACTGAGGGGTTGAGAGTAACTGGCTATCTTGTCAGATTCACTGTTAAAAAATTCATGTCCTCCACGTTTCGAAGAAACTGACTTCAACTGACTAGTAAGATTCATCTCATAATTGTTATTATGATCCCCTGAAGTACTAACTCTGGTATTAAACAGGAACACCTTCCCAGAATCATGTTTCTTGTCCCTCAACCACTTTTTGTTTTTCCTAGTTTTAATTTTGTCACAATATCTGCCAACACTTAAAAATATTATCATAACAGTCCCTATACAAGTCAAATAACAAATCACTGATAATTCTATTGTTCAAATTTTTGACCTCAGTATTCAATCAATAATAGATTTGTTATTACAAATAAGCAATTCAAGCACCTCAATACCTTGCCTATTGAATAATTTATCCAGTTCTTTGTGAAATTTTGATCTTGGTACAGTCCCATTTGGGAACTTATAACATCTAAGTCCCTTAGAGATTCTACGGACTCTAATGCATTCATACAAAAACAGGATGTCCATTTGTAGGGCTTGTAACCACATACGTTTTTTTCAACTTCATCAAACCCATTGTTAAAGGGGATAGACATATCCTTCATTAACCAACTATTGGATTTCGTTTTATTCCAATAGTGTAGCTAGAACTTGGAATGACATTTCTATATTAATCAGGTCTATCACATGCTTTCATCTTTTCAAACCAATACTAAAAGACTTCTTTTCTGAGTGATTTTGTAGAATATTTCTCATTGACATACTGCAGTACACTGTTGTGAGTTTTAATTATGTCCAAGCAATTTGGTATTGCAGTTAAATTGATTTTCAGTGATTAATCAATTAATTGATGTAATTAAATTTTTAGTATTTAAAAACTTGGGTAACTCTACAGTGGTGTTTCTGATGAAGTCCTATTTTACATATGTTTGGGATGAAAAGCACATTGCAGTGAGATTTTAAGTGCATAAAAATCAAGTGTTGTTGTTTACAAATAAATCCTATTGATTTTAATTTGCTCACCTTGCTTATTGGGCTTCTTTTCTGGAGTTGGGGCTAGTGTATTTCTTGGTGGAGTATGAGTTTATTTTTTTTCCATGTAAAAGACAGATTACCACAGACAAGAAAGTTTACTTCGGTAACCCTTTACTAAATCAGACTTCCAACCCTAAAAAAATCTGGTCTTCTTCTTCTTTTGGCTTTTTCCCGGTTAGGGGTCGCCACAGTGGATCACTTGTTCGCTCATGATTGGCAGTGGAGTTTTACAGTGTTGAGTTGCCTATTAATAATAAATAATATACTGTACCCTGGAACACCCACCACTCTTAATCCTGGCCGGAGTAACACTCCCTCTAATACAGCTGCTCAATTTAACACACATTTTATAGAAAGCATTAATGCCCTTGCTAAAGATTTTACACCCATTAATCCTGACATGTCCCTCCTCAGACAGCAAACACCCCCATTTCACCCTAAAACTCATCCCAAACTCCTATGTCAAATCTCTACTTCATGAACTGAAACCCTGTTCTCCTTCAGTGGATAATCTTCCAGCAGAATACCTCAAGCTGGCTGCCAGTTCCATAACCAGCCCAGTGTCTCTTCTAATTAACAGAGCTACAAAGGGATCATATATTCCTTCCTTATGGAAAAAATTCTTCATCATCTCCCTTTATAAAGGAGGACCCTCATCTGAAATAACCAGTTTCAGACCTATCACTATATTATTCCCTTTGTCAAAAACTCTTTAGAAGTGCATTCACAAGCACTTATTCAACACATTTTTCAGGAAAAGCTCCTGATTCATACAAAGCATGGTTTTATCTCCGCCCATAACACTACTACAGCCTTATTAATTATCACAGATACTATTTGCAAAGCTAGAGATATTTCCTCTATATTCCTTGATATCTCTAATGTATTTCATCTACCAAAAACTCCTCTACCAACTGCCTTCCCTTGCGCTATCACAACTTAGCATCTCTCATACAGTACCCTGATAATTTTACACTAATATGCATTTCCAACAACCTAATTCCTCTTCAGAGAATTACTCAAGAAGCCTTTAACTCTGTTGAAAGTTGGCTAAAAGATAATCACCTGCTACTAAATCCCAAAATACTAAATTACTACTCTTTTTGTCTAAAATTCCATTTCCATGAAAAACAACTTTAAAATTTCTTACATAAATAATACCATGATTGAAGTTATCCCTCTTACAAAATTACTTGGCATGACAATTGGCAACAATCTTAAATTCGAACATATCCACAACAGCATAAAGAAAACCCATCAAAAAAATTATGCAACCTACAAAGAGTAAAAAAAATCCTTACAGACTCTGCCAAGGTACTGTAACTCTAGCTACCATTTACATATTGCTTTCTCTCCTATATTGAGTCCCTATCATGACCAACCTACAAGTCTAAAAATAGCAATAAAAACGACCAGGAATCAGACTGAACTCTTATTTATTACAATGGTTAAGCGCTTTTTGTTTGTGCATTGACAAACTTCATCAGACCAACCATTCAGTTATTAAAAATCCCTTAAGTACCATTCCAAAGGAAGTGATGTCATTAATTAGGAATTCAAAACTTCATTTTACTTTTTAAACTTCCAAAGCTTCCTTTTGGATTGTCACTGCTACATGTTGTTAAAAATTGACATAATCCTACTACAAATTGATGTACATTAAAAATCATTGAGTCTGCCTACAGAAACACCTTAAAAATAATGATAATAATAAAAATGGAAACACATATGATTACATGTCCAAGCACTACAACATTTATACACAAGAACACATGCACTAGAAAATGTATATGTGCATACAAACTGTGATAACATTCTGTTATCTAAGTAAAGCTTTTAGCCTTAATATACTATTAATTGCACAATAATCTTTAAGCCCGGGCCACACATAGGAATATAAAGATAGCTGCCACATTAACTCAGCCCTTTCCAAGTGCAGCATCCATGGGTCCCCCTCTAAGCTCCTCATTTACTTGCTGAATACCACAAAAAATAAACTGTGTCCTTCATACATATGCACTTGCTTAGCCAAAGCATTAGTTAAATTTAACTTCCTGATAGCATATAAATGCTCATATACTCTGTCCTTCAAGGCTCTAGTCAGTTTTCCTATGTAAAAAGCAGGGCATTGGTTTCACCTAGCTACATGAACAACTGCTTTTGAATTACAGATCAGCTTGCAGCCTATTGTACACTTTGTGCCATTAATTTCAACTACCTGCCCTTGATACATAAATTTGAAAAAATTGCACATACCGCACTGTTTCATTCCTTGTCCTTGTGTTAAAGGTCTACCACCACTTTCAAGTAGTGCCTTTAAATTTGTACCTCTTCTTGCCACCATTTTAACCCTTCCTGCAAATTGTCTCTTATGGATACCTCCTCCTCAATTATTTTCCAATTTTTTACAAGAATAGCTTGTATCTCATAAAATTGTGTATTAAATGTGGAAGTAAAAGTGGCTGTATAATCAATACTCTTCTTGTCACAAGTTCTTAAATGCAGCCCTATAGGGCCTTACTGATGCAAGATAGGTTTAAAATTACCATTCTTTCTCTTATGTTCAACCTCAGTGAAAAGCTCTTGCAGCATCCGTTTTGACTAACCCCTACTTATAAACATACCCATTAAATTCCTACACTCTTCAGCAAAGTCAACATCCTTGCTCTCCATCCTAGTGGCTCGGACAAATTGCCCTTTAACAACTGTTTTTTTGTTGGTCATAGGGTGGGAGCTTGTGAAGTGTAAAAAGGAATTAGAGTAGATAGGAATTTGAGTAGGTAGGTTTCCTATGTATTTTAGCAGTAAATTTGCCATTTCCCTGTCCTTACTGAGGTTGACATCTAGATAATTAATTTCTTGATCCCCAATCATATGGGTAAATTGCAAAACATGTGCAGTATTATTAATATAAGACAGGAATTCTTCCGCCCTTTGCTGGCTACCATTCCACAATATAAATAAGTCATCCAAATAACGCAGATATAACACAATATATTAGCATATACATTATCTAAAATATGCCGCTTTTCCCAACCTACCATTACCAAGTTGGCAAATATTTATGCCACAGGGTGAACCCATTGCCACGCCCACTTTTTGAAGATAGTAGGCACCATTAAACATCAAAAAATTGTTTTTAAGAACTATATCAAGCAGGTTGACATATAAGTTGATCTCTCCTTGAGGCTCCCCCTGCCCAAACAAGAACTGCTCAATTTCCCCAAATACCTTCCCCTTGAGGAATAACCAAGAAGAGGTCCTTAACATCAGCTCTCAAGAATAACTCTTCCTGGTATTGTATCATGTTAATCAAGCTACAAAAGTGCCAAGAGTCCTTACATATATGTGCCTGACCCTCCAAAAATTTATTAAGCCTACTATCCAAAAATTTTGCACAAGCATACGTTATCGACTATCAACTATCAACTAGCATCGTAAGGGCAGATTACTCACATCTTTATGTATTTTGGGAACACCAAAAATAGTTGGAATGGTAGGTGAGATCATATTTAAGTAGTTGTATATATCTATGCTTATTTTTCCTTTCAAAAACAGGTCATTAAGCATCACATTGATCCTCCTGTATGCCAAGTTCAGCTCATTCCTGCTGACCTTCTGATATGTATCAGTACTAAGGGTTTGCAACATTCTGTTATTATAGTCATAAGTGTCCATTATGACCAACCCACCCCCTTTATCTTGTTTCGTCAGCCGAATCTGCTATTGCATTAAATGTGTGAGTATGTTCCTTTCATCCTTAGACAAATTGTCTTGAATTCCTTTTTTCCTAGCTAACAAGTGTCTTAGGTCTAACTCGCATATCCTTTCAAACAAAGCTAGCGTCGGATGAAGGAGGGGTTGTATGTGCTGTAAATATGTAATTCATCAGCTTCATGCAACTGTGTATCACCAAACATAATTTTGAAATTGACCTTTCTCAAGAATAATTTTAGATCCGATAGTACTGTAGCTAACCTTGGTGGACTTGCAGGAATAAATATGAAACCTTTACTTAGTAAGTTAACTGTTTCCTCATCAACCCATGTTTCAGAAAAAATTATAGATCTTGAAATTCTCATCAGTGTTTGCAACAATTGATGGTTTGGTAACTAAACCAGCCATGCTTTCAGTATTTTCTAAAAAAATGCCCTCCAAACTGTCAGTGTGGGAACTACTCATGATATTATTTATTTATTTATTTATTTATTTATTGACATTTGTTAACCGGGTTTGTCCAGCTGGGCTTGTGGCCCATTTTCAGTGGAGACCCGAGGAGAAAAGCTCCAGTAATACATTTTTAAACAAGTACAGTTTTAAACAATATTGATATAATAGCAGTTATAGCAAAACGATTCACATATGTTGGGATACATGCATAAAGTTAAAGTTGCATTAAAAAGAAGCTAAGTAACAGTTTTACATTGATATAGTTGAATAGGTCAACAATGAACATTTTTTGTTTGTATAAAATTGTGCAAATGCATAGTAGACACATTGCAGAGAGAGGTGTAATGAGGTACTAAGTATGGTCCTTTTGAGGGTACATAAAGGGAAGGAAGACTAGGTAGGTTCATGGCAAGGGCAGGTTCTGGAATTGAGAAAATAAGCTTTTAGTTCATTTTTAAAGTGTGAGGTGTGGGAGATTGAACGTAAGTCAAGGGGAAGTTTGTTCCAAGCATGAGCAAGGGAGTGTTTGTAGAGTAGTTTGCCTACTGACCTTTTTGGGTGGTAGATATCAAGTAATTGTTGGTTAGAAGTACTGAGGTCCGGAATGGGATGTAGATGGAGACTAAGGAAGATACAGATGGACAGAAGGAGGGTTTATAAAGAATAGAGTGTAGCATATGAAATTGATAAGATAGCAGAAACTGGGGAAGTCCAAGCCATTGAAGAGAGTTTAAAGAAATGCAGTGGTGTGAGTTGTATGAGGAGTTAGTAATGAATCTGGCTATTTTATGGTAAGTCTGTTGCAGTTTGTTTAGAGTGGAGGTCTGGATATTGGTAAGAACTGGGGCAGCGTATAAGAGGGAGGGAGGGAGGAGGAGTGCCTGGCCCAGGGTAAGTATAGATTCAGGGGTTAGGAATTTTTTGTTCCGATATAGCAGACCTAGTTTCTGGTTTGTTTTTTTTATACATTGGAGTATGTGTAGGTTGAACTTGAGTTTGTCATTGATAATGACCCCTAGGAGTTTTGTGTGGGTGTCAGGTTGGATATTTGTATTGTTAGAAGATGTAATAAAAAAGGAGGTTTTGTGATGAAAAAGAGAATGGGGAAAGAAAAGTAGGAGTTTGGTCTTTTTGGGATTTAGGATCAATAGGTTATAGATATCAATAGATATCTAGTAGTTTCCCCTCGGGGGTGACCCCAAACTCAGGACCCCCCTTCTTTGATTCCTCCTGGGAGGCATATAAAAATCCTGATAAGGACCATAGTTCTGTCTAACCTCATTGTTACCCTTATGGTTTCTAATCCATTCAGATCTCCTTAAAGGAGGAAACTCATTACCATAATTACTACCTTGAGGATCTGCTGTAAATTCTTCCTGCTGATTATCTTCATTATAACTGTTAATACCATTGTTGGTATTGTCTTGCCCTGTCTGTGCTTCTACATTATTAAAGGAATTCCTATTAACCCGAGGTGGTCTTGGATAGGCTTGCCCCCTACTATACTGTTATTTGTCCCTGAGCACAGTTTGTGTTTTTCTTACGCTTCAGGTCAGTGATAAAATTTTCAGTGCTGGCATAATTGCATTCATGCTCAAATCTATACCTAGCATATTCAACATCAGCCTGTAAAAGTGACTCCAATTCATCACATTGTCCCAATAATAAATCAGTGTCCTTGTTGTTCTACTTGATTAATAACTGTAGTAATTCAAAACCATGCCTATCAAACATATTAATCAATTCATTATGCAATGGTGACTTCTCTACAAGTCCTGCTGAATAACACCATGTTCTTAAGCCCTTAGGCACTACTCCATTAGCTATACAGTATTCCAAGTATGTATATTCAAGTTGTAATTTTTTTAACTTAAATAGTTTATTGTCCAAGTCATTAAGCTTTGTTGAAATACCATAACCATTAGTGCCGCTTTGATGCTGAACTGTATCACTAGCAGGACCATTAATTAACCAGTCCCTTAAAATTGGTGGTTTTCACAAGTTGTTACCACCACTAGCAATGTTCAAGTTGTTAACAGAAGAAACAGCAAGCTCTGGCATGGAATTGTTATGGTTGAGCTGTTGCTGTGGCTGTATACAAGCTGTATTGCTGCTATTTTGTTTAAAAACCCAGTTTACAGTACCTGACAACACAGTAGGTGTTGACGAAATAGCTGCTTGTTGTGCTTGGCCCAAAAACAAGTTGTTCTGCTGTTCTCCTTGATTAACCACTGGCTGCTGATGCTGGATGTTGATATTTACTTGCCCTGCTTCAATAACTTGTTGCGTAGCTCGCCCTTGTTGTTGCGATAGCATATTCTGGTTCTGCTGCTGCTGTAAACCACTCGTTTGTGTTAATAATGAAACCCGACAGGTTTCTTCTCTGCTCCTGCTGCAAAGACTCTGCTGCCCTCTGCTGGCTAAATAGGACTGCTTGGCTGGTCTGTATGTCCTGCACTGAACTACCCTTCCCCCAGCATAGGAATAACCATCCTCTCTTGCCATCAAGAGCATAATTTCTAGTTGCACCCAAGTCACCTGGCTGTAAATTATATGTTTTTATAATGCATTGAATATCAACTGTTTCAATGAAAAATTAGAGGAAAGAGGAATACAATAAGTGAAAGGGGAAGAAGGAAAATACATATCAACTCATGAGATTATAAATATTATGCAAAGGAAAATAGAACATAGATATTGGATCAGTTAATTTCTCATAGTAAAAGCATCTGAAAATGTGTCACAATACTAGGTCTTCATGTTTAAACATGTGACTTTCATTAGACACAATGAAAGAACTTCCTAAAACTAAGAAAAAAAGATTATTAAGTGGTAACTCTGTCCACAGTCATTTTACAATTTTAAAATTATTTACCTTTGTGCTTAACATCCAGTGTAGTAATTTTAAGTCCAGACAGATATTTCTTTATTAGAAATAAATTAGGATGCTTACAAAAAGTACTGAACTGAAGGACTACCAACTTGAAGGCATACTACCTACAATTTAAAAAATTCAACCTTTTGTATATAAATCAATTTTATCTTTGAATTTTATTTGTACTTCTTAAAAATGTTATCTTTCAGCAGAAGCAGAAAACATAGAATATAGGCAGTATAACAACAAAATACAGAAACAGATTAGCTAGGACTTTAACAATGAAATAAAAATCAAAAAAAAAGAAAAGAAAATTCCTAGACTGACAATTTAAAACATGTTATGTATTACACAATTTTTTTTTTTACACAAGAAAAAGAAAAACCAAGGAAGAGGAAACAATGAATGATAGATGGAGAGAGCAGATTTATAAAAGATATATAGTTTCTGGAATAGAGTCATAGCCGTATAGAGGAAAGATATAGGGGAGAGGTCCAAAAATGGTGTAGCATTGTATTATGGAGCTTTTCTCCCCGGGCCTCCACTGAAAATGGGCTCTTTGGCCCAGTGGACTTCCCTGGTCACCAAACTGGATAAATAAATGAATAAATAAATAAAGAAATAAAAGTAACAGTGTATGATACTGGTTATTTTAGGACTTGAATGAAAAAAATAGGGAAAATAAATAAACTTCTTGTCTTCACTTATCTGTCTTCCCCTAATTCCCTCAGCATTCAAATGATTGTTTTCCTTTATTGCTTTGCTCACTCTTGTTCACCTCATGTTCCACCCTCTTCACTAATCTTACTGTACTAAATTTGTCTTTTTTTATTAGTTTCCTTTAGCTCTTTTAATCTTGATTCAAAATAATTGAAGGACTGGCTATGAATCTTATAATTACAAAAATACTTTAGTAAACAAAGCAAAGAGAAAATAAATCATGGAGTTTAAGCTGGATGATAATGTAGTAAATATTAAATTAGATAAACTTGAATAAAAAGATGTGAAAAGAAAATCCAATAAGTGGAGAGAGACTATATGCTCTGATTCCCATATGAGATTGAGTGTCACTTCATTGAGTGAAAGCTGTTAGTAACTTAAAGGAAAACTCCATCCTAGAACTAAAAATATCTGTTTTTTCACTCCATCTTTGTTTCCTGACCTATTTTAACACCTCAAAATCACTGTAAGTAATGTATTCTTAATTTTAGCCTGTTTTCCACTACATGGCTACCAATGGGGTTTGATGTATCAACTTGATGTTGTTTTCCCTCAACCCTTTCTCTTTCCCATAATGCTTTGTATGACTCATGCCAGACATAAGGAAGTAACTGTGAATTCCCATGCCATTGACATTTAATGGGATTTGTGTGGGTCACTTTTATCTTCTTTACCTTCTATAAAAGGACTGCTTTTCTGTTTCTAATCACCCTCATTTATGTTTGGCTCAGACCTTGTTTTGCACTATACTTAGAAGTTATTCAGCTATAGCCAGAAAAGTAGCTAAATTGCAGGCCTTTGTTCAGGGTTTTCTTTCATAGTTCAAGAGGAACAGAATCCCCTGTTAATAATAGTTAAAGTGTTGCTTGTCTTATGGGCTTTGTTCTTGGAAGATCATTCAGTGTAGGCTTGTGTGTGGTATTCAGTTTGGCTTTTGTTGTATGCTTTAGTGATTACTGTGGATAGATATTGCTGTTTGATGATTTATGAGGTTTTTTTTAGGTTTGGTAAGGTTTCGTTTAAGTGTCTCAGCGTAAAAAGGTCTATGTGTGTGGAGATGGGTATATGTGAATGATGTAGCGTATGAATTCATTAAAATCTTCTAAGTGAGAGTTTTGCCTACAAGAAAGGTATGTATGTACATCTGTCTCATATTGTGTTAGTTTCTTTAAGGATTAAAAGGTTGTCTGAGTGCATGAGATAATCGATACATTGTTTCAGGATGCCCACATCTACCAAGCTGGCCACAATGGCATTAGGACATTACATATTCATGTTGTCAGAATTTGTATTATTGTTGGGCTAGTATAGTTTATGGATTTGGTTTTTACAGTGGTTACCTGAGAGGTGTCTAGGGTTAAGACTAGATGTTAGACAGTGGTATGATAGTTAACTGAGAGGTTTCTAGGTTTAAGGCTAGATGTTATACAGTGGTATGATCTGGTATTTGTGCTCTCTGATGTGCTAACTAGCTGCCCTAAGCTTTGCTTCATGCAAAGCCATTCTGTGTTAAAGGCTAAAGTCCTAAATACTAGATTTATAGGTACATTTTACAAACTAAGTGTTTTCTACTATATGGGGTGCTGCTAAATATAGCTGCATGATGAGAAGAACAGCACAAATGAACCTAATGTATAGCAGCCAGAGAAAAGCTGAAATTAACTCCTGTGCCCTCTGGCCAATGAACACTACACTTTCAACTCCCTGGAGTGCTTCCCAACTCAAAGAGACCAGGTAAACACCTTCAGACACAAGAAGGACGATCCTGCAATTTCGTAATGTAAAGGCAGAGCAAAATTAGCTCTCAAATGCTGATTAACACCAAGCAACTAAGTCCCTCAAATACCATCTGACTGATGTAGCAGTGTCACTTTAAGCTTCTCCTTGTCTTTCCCAGCTAAGAAAGACCAGGCTACCTTTCTACTGTCACTAGTATTGCAGTCTTAGTCATTTTAATGTAAAGGCACACTGTAGTTAGCCAAAAGTGAAAAGGTATCAGAAACAAATTGAATAACTAGCTACAACAAGTAATTCTCATTTAAGCCTACCTGTGTTTATCCTAACTCAGACAAGCCAGACTACATTTCTACTGCCACTAGACTTATAATACAGGTCTTCTTAATGTGCAAACACACTTTAGTCAAAAGTAAATAGGTATCAAAACAAATTTAATAATTAGCTAGAAGTAATTACAAGTTGATTAAAAGGCAGACAGGAACATTCATGCACTTTAAGGCAATTTCAAAGTATACTAACAGCCTGGGGGAGGGCCTTTCCACCTTCCTCTGTCAGTACCCAGTAAGATAATAAGACCGGGGGGAGCTCCTAGGGCCAGGTATATTGAAGATGACACTCCTCATTTCTTGATACACTGCAAAGTATTAGGGTACAACCCAACACCCTAATAATGGGCGATTTCAAATACCCCACCATTAACTGGGAAAACTACTCATATACCAACTTTTTTGCTCAACGTTTTCTAGAATTCATAAATTCCAACGCCTTGGATCAGCTTATTCACACCCCCACCAGGGGCAGCAATATTCTAGACCTGGTCATTACCAACATGGGAAACCGGTGTTCCACACCAGAGGTCAATTCCTCATTGGCCAGATCCGACCACAAGCTAATCAGCCTAGACATCCACATCCCACCCCCAGCCCCAATTAGGGAAACCATCGTAAAAAACTTCTCAAAAGCCAACTTCACAATTCTTAAGACAGACGTGGCAAACTTCATGACACCCATGCAGACGGACAATAGAGGTATGACTGCTGAATCCTACACAAATGCACTTTATAAGCACTTAGAGGAGTGCATAGATCATACTATCCCTAATAGAACCAAGATGTTATCCTCCAAAAAAAGGAAGCCAATCTGGTGGTCCTCTGCCATAAACAAACTCTACAACAGAAGAAAGAAACTGTTGCAAAAAAGAGTAAAATCCCATGACTGGAGGAACTCCCTGGTCAACCTCAGTAAGAAGCTGAGATCTCTCATAAAATCCTCCAAAGCTAGTTACGAAAACAAAATTGCCACTGACTCTAAAGACAACCACAAAGCATTCTATAGCTATGTCAAGAATCTAAATGGGAACACTCAGATCTGCTCTGAGTTACAGCATAATGGCACTAAATATACAGAACCAACTGATATTGCCAACATCCTAACAGATAGGTTCAGTGTTAACTTTACCCCCCTCTCACCCCCTAGAGGGCCCATCTCTATACCGGAAGAATGCAAAGTTCCTATAATCACGGCTGCACAGGTAAAAAATACACTCTCCAAAGCCAAGAACACAGCATCCATGGGACCTGACAATATCCCAGGCTGCGTTCTACATGAACTACAGAATGAACTGGCACCCTACCTAAGTACTATGTTCAATCATAGCCTCACCTCAGGCTTTGTACCCACCGAATGGTGCACTGTGACAGTTATCCTACTCCCCAAAGGGGGAGCCACGACAGACCCTGGGAACTACCACCCCATTAGCCTGACGAGCCTGGTCTGCAAGGCCATGGAATGTATCATCGTGGAACTCATAAACAAAGACAATGGTAATCTCCAAACTCTGGACCCTACTCAGTTTGGATTTGTAAAAGCAGATCATGTCTCTTAAACCTGATTGACTTCTTTGAAGCAGTCACCAAAGCCATAGATGAGGGTAAAATGGTTCACCCAGCTTATCTAGATCTCGCCAAGGCTTTCAACACCATCCCCCACTCTGGAATTATAGATAAGCTCACTAAACTCGGTATAAATCCCTATGTCACAAGATGGGTTGCCAACTGGCTCATGGACAGAACCCACACTGTGAAAGTAGCGGATTCCAAATCCGACATCAGACCAGTGACAAGTGGAGTACCACAGGGTTCAGTCCTGGGTCCTCTCCTGTTTGGTATCTACTTCTCTGAAGTGCAGGCCAACACAGAAGGTCTTTGGCTAACAAAGTTTGCAGATGACTGCAAACTAGGAACCATAATAGAAACTCCTAACGATGTGGACAAACTACAAAAGGGCCTCAGTGAGACAGATACCTGGTGTCAAAGCCATGGCCTGAAGCTCAATGCCAAAAAGTGTATTGTCATCCCCTTTGGTAAAAACTCTGTACCCATGAGCTACCACATAGCTGGTAGTTTACTTAATGCTGAAATTGTGATAAGAGACCTTGGGACACAGGTGGACAGTAGTCTCTCCTTTGATAATCACATTGCCACAGTGGTCAGGAAATCCTTCTACATGGCTCATCTCATCACAAAAGGATTCTCATCCAGAAAAAAAGAGGTCATTGTTCCCCTCTACTCATCACTCATTAGACCCATTATAGAGTACAACGCCCCTTTTGGTATGTACCTCACAAGACATCTATAACAACTGGAAAGACCACAGAAATACCTCACAAAGAGGATTACTGGCCTCAAACAAATGCCCTATGCAGACCGTCTCAAAAAACTACAGCTTTACTCCATCGCATATCACCTACTCAGGGGCAATCTCTGCCTAACATACAAAGCTATGATAAACCCAGAGCTGTTGGACATGCTCCACTTAAAGAAATCCCAAACTCTCTGAGCTACACACTCTAGGGACCTTAACCTTGTCACCCCAATAAACAGAACATGCTGGAGGGATAGATTCCTGTCCCAGAGACTTCCCATACTCTGGAACAGACTACCTATCTATGTCAAACAGAGCTCCTCATTAGCACTCAAGAAAAATCTTGATGATTGGATGGGAAATGGGAAATTCACCCCAGGGATCACTTCTGTGGCTCTGCACGACAGGGGCACAGGAAAATAATTTTCTTGGGTGGCGAAAGCCATGGTACATTTTTTGGCTAGGCTTGTATGGGCCCTAGGGCCGATAGCCTAGTACCTACCTATGAACCTATGAGACTAGGAGGGGCTTCCAAGGCCAGATAGACAGTAGGGGGAGGCAGCTCAAAAGCTTCCAACTTTAAAAGCACAGGGTGGATAGGTGGGAAAAATTCAGAAGAGAAACAATAAAAATACAATAAACTGAGAGCCCACTAAGAAATGATTTAAACACCTAGGCAGAGCACATAAATCACTTGAAAACACAAACACAAGAAGAAACACACTAAACTGATTTAAATGGTAAGATAAGTATGGTATTTTAAATGTAGTTTAAATGTACTTCCCTGTATGCAACATGTAGTCCAAAATGGTTTCTTTCCACCCTTTCAGCAGCCCCAAGACTAAGATGGTTGACTGCATATGTAATACAAAATAAGAGAGTGGCTGAGTTAATTATTACAAGCTCTAATTACAGCTCACACAACTGGCCAAAGCTGGCTTTGTGTTTTAAGTCTGAAAAGTTGCTGCAACACAGAGTTAAATACACAATGCTAATAACTGAGCTCAGAAAAATAAAAACGGATACTGTTTGAAAAGTGACTAAAACAAGGAATTAGATGAGCAATGCTGATACCCTAGTTAAGCACTCAGAGAAATAATAATGGCATGCATTCTTTGAAAGATATGAAGTCTGAAACTCTAATTTGTATAATTTTTTATTGACTTCAGTCTTAATGATTTTCCAGAAAACCACACATTTTATGAGAAGCAGACCAAAAATATAAGGCAAAAATTTGGACATTTTGTGAAAACTGTGACAATTCAGAGGTATAACTGATCACTAAAATTTGTTTCAGTGTGTCAGGTTCTATCATCAGTAGATACACATTGTTTCTAGATATTTTTCTTTATATTATTATTATTATTAGAATGCTTTTTATTAAAACTGGCTTTGTGGCTCTGTGGTTCTGTCATACCCCTTGATGCGCTGAGCTGTCCAGGGTGCTGAAGTACTGTCTTTGCATGATTGCTTCCCACTGGGTGTAGGTGTTTCCTGCATTGCTGATATCCACCGTTTTTAGTTTTAAGTAAAAATATATGTAAAAAAAGATTTTTAATAAAGAACGCTTTTTATTCAGTCACTCTAAAACATAAAAATTATGGAAGAAGAGTGAAAACTTTGCAAAAGAAACACATACAAGCTAATTTCAGAAAATCACTCAAGGTTGCTTTTGCTGATTCCTGATACTTCTTCTGGTACCTCATTACCAGAATCAGTCCTAAATTACAGTAAGTGGGTTACAACTCTGAATTGCTGTTTTGTGATGCTGCTCATCAGAAAAAAGCCATATTTATGGTTATTTTTGTTTGCTGCTGGTTTCTGTTTTTTGGATGTATTTGCTGTCAGATACACTTTCTATTAGCAATGTGTGTGCAATATATATATATATATATATATATATATATATATATATATATATATATATATATATGGGTTCACTTCAGTTCACTGAACTTTCAATTCACTGACTTTCATTTCACTGACACCATTTCACTGAAATTAATTTCACTGAAACTTCATTTCACTGAAAGTTCATTTCACTGACAAGTATTATTACAAAGTAAATGGAATATGCCCCCTTCCCCACTGTAGTGCGACCCTGGAGTTAGAATATATAGTTAGGGGGGTGTGGGGGGTGCAGCCCCCCACTTACTTTTCTTTTACTAAGCAAGATTATATCAAAACATAAGAATATCATATGAAATGAAGTGGGGGGCTGCACCCCCTACACCCTCCGGGGGCTCTGCTCTGCCTCCACACACCCCCAACTATATATTCTAACTCCAGGTCGCACTACAGTGGGGAAGGGGAATATTCCATTTTACTGCTAATAATAGTTGTCAGTGAAATGAACTTTCAGTGAAATGAAGTTTCAGTGAAATGAATTTCAGTGAAATGGTGTCAGTGAAATGAAAGTCAGTGAATTGAAAGTTCAGTGAACTGAAGTGAACCCATAGATATATATATATATATATATATATATATATATATATATATATATATATATATATATTATATATATATATAGTGTGTGTGTGTATATATATATATATATATATATATATATATATATATATATATTAGGTTCATAGGTAGGTACTAGGCTATCTGCCCGAGGGCATCTATAAGCCTAGCCAGAATGTGTCGGCTTTTGCCACCCCCTTAGATTAGTTCCATGTGCCTCTGTCCAGTAGAGCCATTAGTTCCCTGTGCCTCTGTCCAGCAGAGCCACTGCAGTGATCCCCGGGGTAAATTTTCTGTTTCCCATCCACTCGTCAAGGTTTTTCTTGAAGAGTGTTAGTAAGGGGCTCTGCCTAATGTAGATTGGAATCCTGTTCCAAAGCATGGGTAGTCTCTGAGACAAGAATCTATTCCTTCAGCACATCCTATTTATCATTGTGGTGAGGTTTAGATCCCTAGAGCGTGTGGCTCTTGGGGATTTGTTTTTTTTTAGGTGGCGCATGTCCATCAATTCTAGTTTGGACATGGCCTTGTATGTCAGGCAGAGATCACCTCTGAGTAAGCGGTATGCAACCGAGTACAGCTGGAGTTTCTTCAGTCAGGTTGCATAGGGCTTCTGTTTGAGGCTAATAATCCTCTTGGTGAGGTACTTCTGTGGTCTTTCCAGCTATTGCAGGTGTCTTGTAAGGTGCATCCCAAATGGGGCATTGTACTCTATGATGGGTCTGATGAGTGATGAGTAGAGGGGCACAATACCCTCTTTTGTTCTAGATGCAAATTCTTTTGTGATTAGGTGGGCCACATAGAAGGATTTTCTAACCACCTTTGCAATATGATTATCAAAGGAGAGATTACTATCTACTTGGGCCCCCAGATCCCCTATTACATTTTCTGTATTTAGGGGACTACCATGTATGTGGTAGTTTGCAGTTACTTTGTTTTTTCCAAAGGGGATGACTATGCACTTTTTGGCATTTAGCTTGAGGCCATGATTTTGACACCAGGTATCCGTCTCAGTGAGGTCCTTCTGGAGGATGTCTGTATCAGCTGGAGAGTCAATTATGGCCCCCAGTTTGCAGTTGTCTGTGAACTTGGTCAGTCATAGTCCTCCTGTGCTTGCTTGTACCTCTGAGAAGTATATACCAAACAGGAAGGGTACCAGGACTGAGCCCTGGGGGACGCCACTTGTAACCGGTTTAGAGTCAGACCTAGAGCCTGCAACTCGCACTGTGTGGGTTCTATCCATGAGCCAAATGGCAACCCCTCTTGTGACATATGGGTTTATGTTCAGGCTGGTGAGCATGTCTATAATACCAGAATGGGGAATGGTGTTGAAAGCTTTTGCAAGGTCTTGGTAGGCTGTGTGGACCTCCTTTCCCTCATCTAAAGCCTTGGTAACTGTCTCAAAGAAGTCCACCAGGTTAAGGAGGCATGATCTGCCCTTAACAAAGCCAAACTGGGTAGGGTCCAATGTTTGGAGATTCCCAATGTCTCTGTTAATGAGTTCCATGATGATGTGCTCCATAACCTTGCAGACCAGGCTAGTCAGGCTTATAGGGTGATAGTTCCCACAGACCATTGTGGCTCCACCTTTGTGGAATGGGATAACTGTTGCTGTGTGCCACTCTATGGGTATGTAGCCTGTAGAGAGGCTGAGTTTGAACAGTGTGTTTAGGTGGGGGGGTTAGTTCATTTTGGAGCTTGTGTAAGACACAGCCTGGGACACCGTCCAGTCCCATTGAAGCTGTGTTTTTGGCTTTGGATAGGGCTGTTTTAACCTGTGTGTCAGTGATTGCCAGGGCTCTGCATTCTTTTGGTATGGTTATTGGCCCTTTAAGGGGTGAGAGGGGGGTGAAGTTTGCACTAAACCTGTCTGCCAGAATGTTGGCAATATCAGTCAGTTCAGTGTATTTTGTGCCATTCTGCACTAACTCAGAGCAGATCTGAGAGTTTCCACTTAGGTTCTTGACATAGCTAAAGAACGCTTTGTGGTTATCTTTGGAGTCCTTGGCAATTTTTCTTTTGAAGCTAGCCTTGGATGATTTTATGAGGGATCATAGTTTTTGCTAATACTGATCAGGGATGTCTTTCCTTCTTGGGATTTTACTCTTTTCTGTAATAGTTTCCTCCTTCTATTGTATAGCTTATTTATGGCAGGGGTCCACCAGACTGGTTTCCTTTTCTTGGAGGAGTGGGTCTTGGTTTTGCTTGGGATAGCACGATCCATGCATTCTTGCAGGTGCTCATAGAATGCATTTGTAAGGGATTCAGCAGCTTGGACAGCATTGTCCTTTAGCATAGGGGCTGTGAACTTTTCTACCTCAGTCTTAAGTAATGTGAAGTTCGCTTTTGAAAAGTTTTTCATGGTGGTTTCCTTGATTGGGGGTGGGTGCGGAATGTGCATATCCAGAGTGATTAGTCTATGGTCTGATCTAACCAGTAAGGTAGAACACCGGTCACCCATGTTGGTGATGACCATGTCCAATATGTTGTCACCTCTGGTGGCGGTGTTGACCAGTTGATCCAGGGCTTTTGAGTTTATACATTCTAAGAATTGTTGGGCAAGGGAGTTAGTACTTGAGTAGTTTTCCCAGTTAATGTTTGGGCAATTGAAATCACCCAATATTAGGGTGTTTGGTAGGACCTTGATATTTTCCACTGTCTCCAGAAACACGGAATGGGGGTCCTGGGTCATGGTGGGTGAGATGTAGCAAGCTACAATTTGAATTGCAGTTTTGCCCGTTGTTAGTTGCACATGGATGATCTCTGAGGCATTGTGCTGTGCCACTAACCTGGAGGTGTGGTATCCCTGATGAATATGGATACAAGCCCACCTTTTGTGTTTCAGTTCGGATTCTGTGGCCGAAAAGTATGGTATGAGTTATAGCCTGGTAGTGCTGGGGTGCTCTCTGGAACCTTAAACCAGGTTTCTTTTGCTGTACAGATATCGATGTTCTCCATACTGAGGAGTGCCTCGAGTGCATGCATTTTGAGGTTTAGGCTTCTGGTGTTGAGTAGCATTACACTCAGTTTTTGGTTACTTGTGCTATTTACAGTGGTGGGTTTGTCTTTTGAGCCTTGCCTAAAAAAGGCACTATGGGGGCAGCAAAAGCCTTGGCCATTATTCGAAAGCCTAAGAGTGACAGGTGCAAGCCATTTCTTGCAAAGCAACGTGGCTTGTCAAGCATGTCATCACAGGTGGACAGATACTGGATCCCCTTTGAATGACACCAGAAACTTAGCCAATTGTTGAAACAGTGTGTGTGTGTATATATATATATATATATATATATATATATGTATGTGTATATATATATATATATATATATATGTATATATAAATATATATATATATATATATATGTATATATATATATATATATATATATATATATATATATATATATATATATATATATATATATATATATATATATATATATATATATATATATATATATATATATATATATATATATATATATATATATATATATATATATATATATATATATATATATATATATATATATATATATATATATATATATGTATATATATATTTATATATATATATATATATATATATATATATATATATATATACACACATACACATATATAGTTTCTGTTGGAAATAGTCAAAATAAACTATTGTTGACAATCAAAACCTTGACTACACTTCACCAGTCTCCCAAGAACTAGGGCAGCTAGTAGCTGTAGCATAGTCCAGATACAGGCTTGCTGCTTCTGGAATTGTTTGTAGTGGTTTGCTTGTTCTGAGCATGTTTTCCAGGTCATCTTGGATTGGAAAGGGCCTATCTGCACTTTTGTGAGAGAATTGTGCTAATGGGGACCTGTATGTTGAACGTCACGGAATTTGAAACTCAGCAAATCAAACAGCAAATTCACAGAGTTTTGAACTCCAATGTCGAACACACAATGCTACTCCCCCCCACACCCCCTACTTTAATATTCTAAATCCGAGATTGCAGTACAGTGGGGAAAGGGTCCATTTCCCAATCCCCATTACAGTGCAATCCTCACCCAAAATGCCAAATCTGCAATGAGGGAATGTCACTGTGCATTCGCTCATTGCACATTCGATGCTTTTTTTTTGGCTATATGGAAAGTGGAAAACGTCCTTTCGAACAATCCACTTTCACACGTGCAGTACGCACATATAAAGGTAAACTTATATATATATATAGATATATATGTTCATAAGTTAGTAGTAGGCTAACTGCCCTTGCGAGCCATTGTAAGCCTAGCCAATTAACCATTAGGCCACCCTCTCAATACATATATATATATATATATATATATATATATATATATATATATATATATATATTCACTTTAGAACATTGGAAGCCCATAACACTGAAAGCCCATAACATTGAAATTAAAACCTTGAGACCAAAATCATGAAAATTCAAAACATTGAATCCCATAACACTAAAAACACACAGGAAATACACACATATATATATATATATATATATATATATATATATATATATATATATATATATATACATACACATACATATACATACATACATACATACATACACATATATCATCATCATCAACCTCCCTTATTTCCCCTTTCTACATGGGGTCAACTTTCACCACCTCTCTCAATTCGATCTTACTCTTCTACCTTCTTTAACATTCTTGCCTGATTGTTGCAGGTCTTCTCTCATGCAGTCTATCCATTTCTTTGTTTGACATCAGTATTTCCACTTGCCTTCTTCTTGTCTCTCCCAAATCTTGTTCACTTAAAACATCATCTGACTTTTTTTTTTTGAACATGTTCTTGAACACTATAACGTATTCTCAGTTACCTTCTCTGCAATTGGAGCTACATTTGGCTTCTGCTCTAAGGTCTTCATTTCTTTATCTGTCCCACATTATGCATCCTGGTTACCATTTGAAATTCATGGACCTATTTTAGTGAGTCCACTAACGGTGAGACTGAATGGATGAAAAAACGGACTTGCGTATACTAATTTTGAGATGGACATTGTTTGGAATATTCCCTTCTCTCCAAGGTATGGCACTCTTGGAATTACTATATATAAGTTAAGGGGATGTGAAGGGTTTGAACCCCCTGCAAAAATCAAGTTTAAAGGAGAAAAATGATGTTTGATATTTGCTCTTCTCCTGCAGTTTTGGTGTATTTTTTTAGGCATGTCATTACTTGGTATTTCATGTGTCAACACTTCAACAGGGAGCTAGCTGTGCATCCTACCACCCAACTCAGGCACTTCATCTCCATCACCTCTAGCTTTCTTAACTGCTTTGCCTTCACTGCCCAGGTTACTGTACCATACAGTAGTACTAGTTGTGCTATTGTTTTGTACATCTTTTTTTTCACTTCTTTGCCATTGTTCTGTCTTCTGTCCATATATTATGAAGTGTCAGATGAAAAGAAGAATGCCCACCAATTATGTAAACAATACATAGTGACTACATATTAAAGTGACCACAACTTAGAGGGTAACACAAACAATTAATCACAACCTAGAAATATTACTTTCGTCAACAATGTAACATCAGTAAAAGAAACCCCAATCAATATTTTTTTAGGGCAAATGTTCAACAGCCTCCTCACATACCCAGTCACTTCTTTATATAGACCAACTCAGAGATCCCACATCAGTAGCAATAGGATATATCCAATCTCTACTGTACCACAATCTTGCATACTTCACAGTACAATAACTTTTTCCCTGTTTGCCTCATCTGTGCTGTCATAACTCTAAGCCACTTTGCTCAAGATATAAGGACCAACCCGACATATGTTGTCATGCAATTCCCCAAAAATGGGAACAAATTTAATGGAGTACAATACCAGAATACCCATTATTAATAATATTCTAAAGGCTATAAACTGTAAAATATAAATATACATCCAAATTCCAACACTCCAATTCACAAGCATTAACAAGAAAACCAGAACTGATATAAATTAAAGAAAACTACTCCATATTTCTGTGTTCTCAGAGCTCTGTAGTCACCTAACCTTGTGTAACATCTGTGCATTCAACATTTCTCCACTCACACACCTGTGTACTAGCTCTAACAGGTAGTTGCTGTTTTGCAACCTCCTACATACCAAGTCATCCAAATGAGCAGTTTCTCTTCACACACAGAAATATGCATATACATATTCATATACATATACATAAGGGAAGAGTGACTACACTTGGCTAGAAACAAGAGATATTGTGATATTATCTGCTGTATACACAAGAATTGGGATTGTATTTTCTAGAGGGCAGGTAACTGAAAGGAAATATAGAGCATCCCCTGCAGAAAGGCAAGCTCAGAAGAAGGCAGGTCTCCTAGGTGACTACATTGAAACATCTTTCCCTGAGCTGTATATTAGGATTGCTAAGGTAGTGACCAGGTGTCTGGATTCCTTTACAGTGAACTATAGAAGTCTAAGCCAAGATACTTGGATGAAGAAGTGTAACTGAAGAAGTTTGAAGGAGTATTCTGGCATAAGGAACAAAGGATCTTTATCCTGAGAGGATGAAGAAGTATTATGGCTTAAAGAAATCCATCCATCCTCAACCCTTTTTCTCATTTTGCACATGGGATCAGGGTATCACTTTAGCAGTGACAATCATCTTAAGCCAAGGTTTACACCACCAGGTGGCTAGCTCTGCCACTGTAGTTCATTCATACCACTCACTCACACACACTTTCTCACCTACGACCAATTTAGAGTATCCAATCCACCTACTGCATGACTTTGGAATGTGGGAGGAATTCAGAGCACTTATGACTTAAGGAAAATAGCTTAACCATAACTTTAGAGACACTTAAACTTTTCAAGCTGGGATGACTGTTGGATTATTATTATGTAGCTTGTTAACTTCCTATAAGATCTTTTTTATTCATTTAAACTGCATTGTGGCACAAACCGGAGACTTGAATCAAAGCTTACAATGAATATAAATTGTGTGTCTTGTTTTGGTTTATTCTCCTATCCATATCTAAATGCAGAGATTTTTTGTTTTCTTTTCTTTTCACTTATGTAGAATAAACCCAATAATTAACCCTAGGAATTAGCTTTAAAGAGTGTTTTATTACTAAATCCATTTTGTCATTTTAGGGAAGAATGTAGTCAGAGAATGTTTTTGTTTTCTACAAACTGGACACTTTTTTTCTGAACTAAGGTCTAAGTTTTGTTGTTTTGTTTGTTGAGCCCTCTGGGCCCTGTACTTGTATGTGTGAGTGTGTGTGTGTTTGTGTGTGTATCATTTTATATATATATATATATATATATATATATATATATATATATATATATATATATACACATGGGTCCACTACGTAATTTTAAAATATCACAATCTCGAGATTCATAAACTCGAGGCCAGAATCTCGAAATTGTGAAATCTTGAAATTAAGTAGTGAACCAAAAAAAAAAAAAAAAAGAAAAGAAAACATGTGAAACCATGTTGCCCCCCCTGCACCCCTCACACCCCCTGCAACTTAAATACACTAACTCCGGGATCGCGCTACAGTGAAGAGAATGGTAATGTTCCCGTTCCACATTTTATACCGATGTGTATTACCATACTCTTCACAGTAGTCTGATCCAGGAGTAAGTACATTTAAGTTGCAAGAGGTGTGGGGGGTGCAGGGGGGCTTGCCCCCCTGCAAAAACATGGTTTTACATGTTATCTTTTTTTTTTTAAGTTCACTTCTTAGTTTCGAGATTTCACAACCTCATGATTGTGGACTCAATTTTATGAATCTCGAGATTGTGGCATTTTGAAATTAAGAAGTGGACCAATATATATATATATATATATATATATATATATATATATATATATATACACACACACACACACACACACACACACACACACACACACACACACACACACACACACACTGATGTATGTTAAGCTATATTTGTGTGCCAAGGTATTGTGATAATGCTGAACTGTTAACTTCTAGGAGTGTAGAATCTACATTCTGTTACTGCGCTGGCACCAAACTTAAATGTACAATCGTAGTAAAGGGAAGTAATTGCTAGGACCACTAAACTCTGGATGTGTGATTACATTAGTTTGGTCACAATATGTGTTTTAGCATGAAACAAGTATCACAACAATGTGAAGTAATGTATGTACATTGAGACAAAAAAGAGTACCCAGTATCCTGAGACGGAATGCAAAGTATTCTAGGCAAAATACTATGAGCCAGGCTAGTCTAACACATCGCGTGATAATTGGGCAGGACTTTCCCTAATTTAAAGAAATATGTAAACTGTTGAGGTGCTATCAAATATACACAAAACAAGAAACAGCAAAGCTATGGAACTAGAAGCTTCCAATGGTACTACAATTGTGGTTTAGATGGAAAAAATGGAAAGACCCGATGCTGAGACCCCACTAGTCAAAGCTACCAGATAAATCAATACAGGAACTGAAGCAGAAGAGTCTACAGTTAAACAAAAACACTAGGTGTAGAACTCGGGAAGCTAATCGTAGTATTGAGCTTTCATCTGCCATACCTTAGAAGACAGCCTAACAGGTTCAGAAGCAAGACTTGAAGGCTAGAACAAGCCATAATAACAATAAACTAGACAGTATTTCTAAATTGCAGGTATGCTTTGACTACAAGAAACAGTTGAAAAATTAGGTTAAGGTAAGATTTTGGTCACTTTTGGATTTAACAAAGTGATATTGACAAATCTCTTAGCCCCTGAACCCAGGGAGAAAACAGCATTCTCCACTCCCAATGGCCTCTTTAATAATGTATCCCCAGAATTTGCTAAGCCATGTATTATTGTCTTGACTGATGAAAAGAAGTGCTATGTGGCAGTTCTGTCTCAAATAGCTGAGGTAGATGAGCACCCTGTTTTGTAAGCTTAGCCATAAACTCAGCAGTTCTGAGAAGAGAAACTATGTTATAGAGAAGCAATCTCTATCAATTAGGTGGGCTCTCAGTATGTTAAAATTTATCTCTTGGGGAGAGAATTCACATTGGCCATAGGCCTCAGTTTAGAAAAAAAAGAGTCCAGTTTGCCCTGTTGTACTGACTGCATAGGCAGAAGGACTGCAGTGTTGAACTTTTTATACATACCTTGTCCCTCCAAACATTTCTGGGTTCTTTATCATGCGTGACAGCCCTCTCAATGCAGATGTGTTGTCTTCATCCTACAGCCCCCACTGCTAAAGCTATGTTGCGGTGGTTATGTGACATGATAACTGCATCTAGACAGGAACCAGGGATATTACCTGCTGCAAACACAAGAACTGTGGTGGTGGTTTAGAGAGGAAATACAAAACATTCCCAGAAAATGTCAATCTAAGACGGAGGCAGGTCTACTAAGTAGCTAACTGGAGGCAGCCTGCTTGAGTGGGATATCAGAAGTTAGATTCCAGATTCCTATGGATTGGACTAGAGTTTGAACTAAGATATGTACATGAAGAAGTGTAACTACAGAGGTTTTAAGGAACATTCTGGCATAAGGAAGGAAAACTGTTAGGTCCTTAGTCCTTTGTAGGTTAAAGAATGAGTATTTTGACCCAAATGATGAAACGTATGGTTATCATATCTCTTAGAGAGACTGAAAGTAACTGTTTGTACAGTTGCCAAATAGTCTAATGTCTCTAGGCCAGAAGCTGTTGGACTGTTAACCTGTTCAGCTTTTTTAATTTTCTGTAAGTATTGTTTGCTTTTTGTGGCACAAACTGGAGTGTCTTGTTTTGGTTTATCTCTTCCCAGACAGGACAGACATGCTTCTTTTCTTTTGGTTCTCTAAAATAAAACCTATTAATCTGAGGAACTGTCTCCAGAGACTCTTTACCACTAATGTGAGTCTGTATTTTGTGTGTATATATGCCTGTGTCTGTGGTAATTAAAAAAAGGCAAGAAATTCACACACACACATCTTTACCCTAGAAAATATTATTTTAAATGATGTCATGCAGACTTATGAAATAATTAGTTATTTCCACCCCAACATTAACATACATGTTTATAAAGAAGGGGAAAATAACCTGCTTATTTTACAGTGAGAAATTCTATGTCTGCATACTCTCAATGCAATTAATTTTAATATTCATATAGAGGTAGAAATATTTTGTATACCCCCCCAAAAAAAAAACAGAAAATGAAAGGATTTTTCACTTTGTAACAGTTGACAATCTGCCAGTTTACAGAGTGCGTGCATGCATAACATATATATAAGCATGTACACACACACATACACATGCATACATACATTAACCATAGTTGGAAGGTGATGAAAATATTATTTGTTCATGATGAAACTTGTATGCAATAATTGTTCTACCTGTATATAATAAATGTTATTGTGACTACAGGGGTAGTAACATTATGCATTGGTGAAATGGCTACTTTGGCACCCAGTCAGCCTAGAGGCTGCAAGTGATTGGCTGAAGACAGGGTACCATTACAAATTGTATGGGTAGTGCTATAGATATGGGTGGAATTCATAAGCATTTTCTGTAGTTGCATAAGTTTGCTATGTGGTAAAAAACACAGGAAACAGTCCTACACAATTCACAAAAATATCCAAGTTCCATGGATTATTGACATTACATTACCGTGTACCTGCAGGAGTCTAGTTATTCCGGTGTGTTTTACAAATGCCCATAATTTTGTATTAGAGTTGAAACTTAAAGCAGTCAAAATGTGGACTGCCAGACTGCTACCACCAGAGAAATGAACTGCATTACTACCCATAAACAGTGGTGTTGTATGCAGAAAAACATTACTGAGCAACAATATCAATGTGGCATGTACATAAAATTTTGTACTGCATTATAGTAAATTGACATGAACAGAAATCCAACATGACAACCACACATAATACCCCTCCCACACCAGTGACAACACTAATATCTTGCTAATGGGAATAACAACATGACTAGATCCTCCAATTAAAATTTGTGTAAATGACCGATAGTCATTGCTGGTGTGCCACTCTTGAATTTCACCTGGTCATTACCTTGGCACACCAGGGAACATAGCTCCAGTACATCAGCAGACATGATGCTACATGCTAATCAGTACCACACTGCACACGTGAGATCTCACTTCAGCAGGCAGCATGGTACTTCAACAAAAAGCAGAATTAATTTACACAGCAAGAGGGCCAGGATGCTGTGCGACCTTTTGTTGTGACTCCTGCTCCTCATGATGTCATACTACACATGTTCTACAACTTCCTTTTATGCAACTGCAAACTATGACTGCAAATCTGCTGGACAATTTCTACCTCATATTTTAAGCTGAAATTTAAGAAGTACATGTAACCGAGACTATTCAACATGTAGAAAAGGGTATTTGTTTTAGCTTTGCTTTTCTTCACACATACACACATGCACACAGTATTTTCCCACTTAAAACAGGACATTTTGAACCCTCATGATGCTGACACATGGCTCAACACTGCTAAGAAATGCCTTGCTGAGAAACAAGTACAAAAGACAGCCTAAAGGAAGATCCTATTTGGCATCATCTGCTGAGTGAGGAACATCTTTAAGCTATTCTGGACTGGCCCCTAGAAAGCTCTTCCTTTGTGTTAGGATCATATTTGATTAATTGCTGTAGATTATAAAATAAAATTAATCCAAAAATGGAATCATTACATTCATACTATCCAGTACATGCTAAGTGGGGTTAACTTGGAATCAGTTGTCCAGATCTGGAAAGCTGAGAACTCCTTTCAACCTTAGTGCCATAAAGGCATTTCATGAGCACTCTGGAGCTTGCAGCTAGATCAAATGTCTGCATGCTGAACATGTTGTTCCTGTCTTTGGAATCTGAGAATTCTCAAAAAAAAATTGGCTCCTATCCCCAGGGACTGTGTGAGAGGGAAATTAAAATTAGAGAGCATGACCTGTCCAGTGTGGAGAGGTGATTATTTTGGATGTGCTTATTTCCATACCCATTGCCTATTGCATCATTGGCTGGAGAGTGTGGTGCATTAAAGCCCCTGCACTACCTTACTCATGTGCACTTCCTCTAACCATAACCCTGCCCTATCCCTGCCTCTAATCCATTACTTTACCAAAAACCCTTTTCCTCATAGTACTGCTACACACACAAAAAGACAAAGAGCACACACAACACAAAACACGTCCATCATTGAATCACTCCTACTACCTAACTCTTACTCTAACCCTAACCCAGAAAGACTTGCATATACACACAAACTGCTATAACATAGTCTTTCACATCTTCACAACCATCTCGTTTTCATTCATTTTTCTTGCACCTTCCTACTTATTTAACGTACATAACACAAAATTCAACTGTGTGATTCACATAAATGAGTATTCATTCATTTGTGCATTCTCTCTTTTACATCCACAAAAGACTTATTAACCAAATGAGTGTTCAACCCTTTGGGTTGCAACCATATACACATATAAAATTATAAGATTCTTATATTTTTTAATATTGTACTGCTAGTTTGTAGACAAGAACAACGACATTAAAAACAAGTTTTTACACAAGTGTCTACATCATGTCTTACTATACACATTACTAAGATTTAATAAACAGCCAAATAATATAAACTGACCATAAATTATTTCTCCATTAATGAGTTCAATTTTATCTACTAATAATATTCTGTGGTTGTTTTGTGTTATTTTTAATAAGCTCCAGAGAAATAGGAATTGATACTTTGGTATACATTTGGGAATTCAAGTATTAAACAACACCAAAGGTTTAATTAACATAAATTTATCAGACCACAGTGCTTGTAGCAGGAAATATTGAATTTTCTCCCACAAGGATCACAGAACGTTGCAGTCATAAAATATACATTGCCAATCTGCTTTGATTAAGGATTTACAGTTTTAACAACCAATTCCTTCCTTTTTGCATATAATTTCAGTTCTGCGTGGAGTGGTAAATGATCTATGCAGAAATTTCCAAGAGAATAATCTCCAAAATAAAGATTCATGTTTTGACTATATTAAAATATGTTTATCTATTGTAATTAAAGTTGAGCAACTGCTTTGGAGAACATTATTCCAATAGTTATCTTTCATATAAATTGTATATTTTTTAATCATTTTATATCTTTTGGATAAATATAATCTCGCCATTTGTTTTGAGATCACTTAGAATATTAGGAATAGGTTGATATTTCTAATTGTATCTGACATAATTTTAGAAATCAAAATTTGCCTACTGACTTCAAATACAGATCAGATTTACTCATTAAATAGTCTGTATTAATTACTTTAATCTCTTTTAACATTTGGTTCCAAAAAGAAAAAAAATCCCTATTTTTTTAATTTTAACATTTTTTTCTGAAAAATCAGACTACCTATACATTTGTGTAAATGCAATAAGGAATAATGTGAAACAGCATTCTTTTATCTCAGAGTACTTCTAATATAACATTTCTAAATTTTTTTCAGTATGTTTATGTAAGTAAAATATGTTATGTTATATGTTACAGTATGTTTATGGGTGGCTGCGGTGGTGCAGTGGTTAGCATTGTCACCTCCCAGCAAGAGGTTCTCTGGTTCTATTCTCAGCTGGGATGTCTTCTGTGTGGAGTCTGCATGTCCTCCCTGCAGTCATGTGTGTTTCCTCTGAGTGCTCTGGTTTCCTCCCACATTCCAAGAACATGCACTAGGTGGACTGAACACTCTAAATTGTCCATAGGTGCAAGTGTATGTGTGTGTGAGTGGTCCAGATGAACTACTGAGGCAGGGGTAGCCACCCAGTGGTGTAAACCTTGGCTCAAGATGATTGTCACTGCTGAAGTGACACCCCGATCCCATGTGCAAAATGGGAAAAAGGGCTTGAGAATGGATGGATGGATGAATGCAAGTAGAATATGTTGGATGTGTTTTTAAAGGAATATTCTGTTAACAGCTATTTCATAACATTAAGATTTGTATATTTGCATAGAGATATTTTCCTTTATTTAACCAAAGAGTTTCATGCAATTTTTTTCCCCTAATTGGCTGAAAAATCATAATAAAGCTACTGTTTCAATAACTGAAACTATAGCATATGTTTCTAGGTCAGGGAATAATATTCTACTAGCTTTCCATTCTCTTGCATGATGCCCTATGAAAGATATATCTTATCATTTTTGACTGTGTACCAAATCTATAAGAATAATAAGTGTAAAATAAAGAAATTATTTCTGTAAAGTTATTAACATCTATTAGATTAAGTAAGTCTGGGAAGTTTACTAAAGCCTTACTTGATGCTGAAATTCTAGGTTTGTTGGAGGTGCCATAAGAATTTCAAAAGTCATTAAATTGTTTAATTTGTTCTTTAGGAAGAGCTAAAGTTGTCTGCATAATATAGCCATAACCCACGCCTGGGTGTGGGTAATGCGGGATTTACCCACGGTTGGCGTGGTTTGGTCCCGAGGGACCAAACAAAGACAACCGTGGGTAATCTGCATTACCCACACCCAGGCGGTTATTGCTATTATACTATGGCATTATTTAAAAAAAGAAATAATTACTTTTCTTAAATAATGGCATTGTATAATGCCTCTTTGCTGCCCTTCCGCAGCTGTCTGGTATCCGCGCCAGTTCTGATGTACTGCGCATGCCTACGCAGTACATCAGAGCTGTGGCCAAAAGCAAAGGAGAAAGCAAGATCTCTGTTGCTTTTTACTGTTTTGCTATGTTAAATGGGTTTAACATAGCGAGACAGCTTTAAAATAAGCAACGGAGATGTCCGTTGCTTATTTTAAAGCTGTTTCACTATGTTAAACCCATTTAACATAGCGAAACATAAAAAGCAATGGAGATCTTGCTTTCTCCGTTGTTTTTTTTTTTTAAACCTGTCTCGCTATGTTAAATGGATTTAACATAGCGAGACAGCTTTAAAATAAGCAACGGAGATTTCCGTTGCTTATTTTAAAGCTGTCTCGCTATGTTACACCCATTTAACATAGCGAGACAGGTTTAAAAAAAAAGGCAATGGAGAAAGCAAGATCTCCGTTGCTTTTTACACACTGTGTCGCTATGTTAAAGGAGTTTAACATAGCGATACAGCTTTAAAAAAAGCAACGGAGATCTCCGTTGCTTTTTTTAAACCTGTGTCGCTATGTTAAACTCTTTTAACATAGTGAGACAGTGTTTTAAAAGAGGCTTATACTAATGGAAAAAGTCCGGGTGACTGGACCTTATTCCATTAGTATAAGTCGATTTACAACGTGCACGCTGGCCAATCAGCGTGCACGTTTTGGAATATTAATGGGGGGTCATGGTATAATATATAGTATTGTGGATGACATAACCATTTTGATTAAAATCAACATATTTTCCATAGAAAAGAATGACTTATTCCTTTTATTTTGTTATTGTTGTAATACTGTAATATTGTGTAAAATCATTTTATTATTTATCGTTGCTATTTCTTTACAACTGTATGCAGGAATAATCCAAAATATTTACTCTATTTTCTAACCAATTTAAAGTCACTGTTTGTTTTTGTCTAATAATTTAACTCATGGTTAATTAATAAGATGATAGTTTTATTGTGATTGAAACTGAGAAGTGACACCAGTTCAAAATATTTTAATGAAAGTTAAATGTATTAGTGAAGAATCAGAACTACCCATTTTAATAGTATATTGCTGACAAATAACCAAATTCTGGAATAATATTTAACATTTATTTTAAATCCTATTATATTGTTAAGTTTTATGTAATTGGCTAGAGGTTCAATAGCCAAAGCAAGAAATAAGGGAGAAAAGAGACATCCTTGTTTTTTATGCTCTTGCTTATCTTTACTGGTGGGGAAGTAAAAGATCTTAGTTTAACACAGGAGAAAGAATTTTGATGAAGATGATTAAGAAGAGATACAAAACTACTAATTAATTAAATGAAAGGTTTTATCTAGATTTAGGCTAATTACAGATAGTTGCTATGCTGGGATCAAAAGCAGGATTCAGTAGAAACAAATTTCAGTTTTATTCAGCAATTTAGCTTTTTATTCGACGTAAAATACTCATTCAGAACTAAGAACAACTCGCAAATAAATGCATAATAATAAAATTAAGTAGTCATGTGACATTCATGGTAATTGAAATTTAAAGGAAGCAGATTAAAAAGCATTTAAAATACTGAGCAGTGAAATAAAAGTAAAAAGTTGTTCAATGTAAACAAAGTAAAAATAACAGTATCAAAAGCTCTTTTTAGAAATATCGCAGTGGCATAAAGCGGAGGCTGAAAATGTCAGTCTGTTGCTAAAATATAACTTTGCAGCTCTCATTTTTAAGGTGTTGGTAATGGAAATACAATGCTTTAGCCCTTGTGGTGTTCCTGCATCCATATCTAGCTGTCAGGCAAGTTTTCTAACCTCAATTCTTAACTCTCAAAGCCCACACCTAGGGTCAATTGTGTCAATTGCTACATCTTCCAAGATGCAAAAGGAATATCCTTCTATGTTATAAATGTGGCTACTGTCATCAGTGTAAATTCATAGCTGAAGGTGAAACCACTGATATGCAGGTGAGAAGTGAACAGTAAGAGCTATGGCAGTAAATGGGTGATCTACCTGGCTAAATACAAAACCTGTGCATACTTTTATGTTGAGAAAATGCAAAGAAGCTTCACAAAATGAACTCACAAACATTTATATAATATAACTGAGAAGAAAGAGACTAAATCTCTTTACAGACAGATGTTAGAATGTAACACAGAAGGATATCCTGAGAATTATGAAACCTGATAAAGGGGGTGGATTGGTTCTCATGAGCTCTATTATGTATGAAGGCAAAATGTTCAATCTTTTACTGGATGAGTCTAAATATGACAATATCTCTATCAACGAGATTAACATTGGGTATAAAAGGATTTACACAACATTATATGACTTATTTTTGGATGGACTTATTGATTACAACATGTTTGAATTTTTATATAATAGCAAACCAAAAATCCCTTCAATCTTTGGGATTCCCAAAGAACATAAAAATTGCAGTGATCCCCCTTTACATCCTATAGTGGCTGCAGAAGGTTCAGTTATTTCCCCTTTGGCTAAGTATATAGACACTAAGTTAAAGGACACTATGGTCAGAGGTATTTCATATTTAAAGGACTCATGGGACTTTTTGGGTAAAGTGAAGAATATCACTACTATGAAGGACATTATTTTTGTAACCATAGACGTCGTTGATTTGTTTGGCTCAATACCTCATAATACAGGAATAGATTGGTTTGAAGAAGCTATTAGGTCTTTCAAAACATTAACAGATGATGAAATTCTTGTATGTGTTAACCTTATGGAACTAGTTTTGAAACATAACTATTTATTTTTTCAAGGGGAATATTTTCACCAAAAAAGTGGTGTGGCCATGGGAGCAAGGTGTGCTCCAATATACGCTAACATGGTTTTAAATACATGGGAAGATAAATATATTTACAATGGGAGTTATAAAGATTGCTGGGTTCTATATAAACATTTCCTAGATGATATCATTATATTTTGGAAGGACAGTTTTGACAGGCTCCATGATTTTATCCAGTATATCAATCAAACTACCACTTTTTTAAAATTTACTCATGACATTAATGTAAACAGTATAAATTATTTGGACATCACATTAGAAAAAGAAGGAGACCATTTGAAGTCAAGGGTGTACAGGAAAAAAACTTTTTCCAACTCCTACTTACACTACAATAGTGCACACCCTTTACATCAGAAGAAGAGCATTGTAAAAGGCCAAATGGTGATGATTTCTAGAATGACTTCTAACAATCAAGATTTTAGTGATGAAATTGATTTTCTGGTTAATATGTTCTTGGATAGAGGTTACCCCTTAGATTTGTGTAACTGCATTAAGTTGGAAGTCGTAGGAGGGAGAAAAGATAGATTTACACCTATATTGAGCTACCGCCATCCTCCCATTGTTGCTAATGTTCAGTTATTACGTTCATTAGAAAACAAGAAAACAGATAAGATGTATACCCATTCATTTGTCACTCAATATAGTGGTGACGCAGGTACTGTAAAACAGGTGTTTTTTAAGGAATGGGACAAATTCCTTAACATTACAGACCTGAGTTTAAACAAGTCTATTGATTCTTTTAATGTTATTTTTAGAAAAGGACACAACATTAAAGATTGGTTGATAGTCCAACATAGGGAAAACAAGAAAAGTAACAAAATTAAGGGCACCTATTCCTGTGGAATGTGTTCACAATGTTCATTTATGACTAATACACAAAAAATTTTTGTTCAAGTAAGAGAAAAAGATATTGTTGGTAAAACATACAGCAATTGTAATTCTTTTGGAGTTGTATATATTGCTTTATGTGATATCTGCTCGGCCTTCTATGTTGGTAAGACTGAGAGAAAGATCAAAAGAAAGATTTATGAACATTTGAATGACATTAAAAAGAAGAATGAACACAAAGCATTATATAAACACAATTTGCCCTTTGGTAAAATATAAATTTTTCATTCTAGATGAGGTAGCGAAAGATGAAAGAGGTGGCCTTTGGGAGACCCAGATAGAATATAGGTAATTATTTTGGCAAATTATTTGGCAAATAAATTCCCTGGGTTGAATGACAATATTTCCCTTGCTCCAGTTTTAAAATTAAGGGCAGCTAAATTGTAATTATTTTCATTTTTCAATTTTTATCTTCATTTTCATGTCATGAATACCATTTTTATACACATATATTTGATACAATACACTCATATTTATATCTATATATTTTTAAACAACATTTTTCTAAAATTTCATATTATATACATTTGATACATATATTTATATCTATATTTATATTTATATTCATATTTATATTCAATATATATTTACATTTATTTATTTGGTACATTTCTGATGGTTCATTTTGCATCAATCCATTCTTTATAAACTTTTTATATACTTTTTTAGATGAAATTTCAGATTATTCACCATGTTCTTTATACATTTGATCTAGGGGCTGGTATAGAATTTAGAGGTATATTTGTCTCACATTTGCTCCATTACATGTCATGCCTGTGTATATATATATAACATATATACATATATACAATACTTTTTTATTATTATTATATTATTAATTTATGGTTCGTCATTGTTCTACGTTTTGTGATCATCCATTTTTATATATATTTTTTTATATTTGTGTAACATATTTATCTTATTTACTACAACATTCATTTACATATTTAGAATATGCACATTATATATAATCATTATCTATTTCAATATATTTATACAATATATATTTTTTATATTTCATAGATTTTTATATACATATTCATCATTTATTCACATGCTATCCTTTCATAGAGAACATTTAGGATGGAAATTCAATGTACATCCAGTTTTGACCACTAGATGGGAGTACAGTTGGTGATTTTCAATACAAATAAGTCTCTATTTTCAAATTAGTGTAGCCACGAAGTTTTTATATATATATATATATATATATATATATATATAAAAACTGGCTCTATGACAGTATTTGTTATTGTACAAGTGATATATTTATTCATACCATATATTCTTTATTTTACATCTGTAGATCGTAGTATTCTATTTCGATTTGTTCAATGTCATATACATTTAGTATTTGTATTCAGTACATGCACACATTCATTCATATTTTATGAGGATTGCTAGATTCCTATTGGATATTTTAAACATAAGGTCAGCATATATAAATAGTTGTTTGTCATGTTTATCCTTGTCTGATGAAGTCTAACTCAAGTGACGAAATACGTGTGATTTGGCTATTGTTTAACGTATAATAAAGCTGTTTGTGGAAGCAAGGTTGTCCGGTGCAGTCCGCCCTCTTCACAGTGCTTGTTTAGTTTAATAGTTTGTTTTTGCACTGTGCTTCATATCCTGGTTTACAGAAGGATATTTGTTTTACATCATGGGAAATGTACTAGTTGACTGTTGGGGTTGGGTGAAGAACTGAGATCAGAAAACTTGCCTGGCAACTAGATTTGAATGCAGGAACGCCCCAGGACTAAATGACTGTATTTATAATAGTAGCATCTTAAAAATGGGAGTTGTAAAACTATAATATATTTTAGCAACAGACTAACATTTTTAACCCTGGCTTTATGCCACCAAGATACATCTAAAACAAGTTTGTATTACTATTAGTTTTACTTTTACTGTTTACATTCAACATCTTTTTTTCTCTATTTACATTCACTGTTTAGTACTGTAAATGACTTTTAATGTAGTGTCTTTATGTTTTAATTACCATAATAGTCAGTGACTAATTATATAAATATGTGTCTGTAATGTAATTTGTGCTCAGTCGTTTACCTTTACGAAAGCGGTAAGCTGTTGAATAAAAGTGAAATTTATTCCGAGTCCTGTTTTTTTGTTCTTCATTCTTACAGTTACACTTTCTGCTGCTGCTGCTTTGGTTAATTATAGCTCTCATAGGATCATAGGAGGTTACTAGGCTATTGGCCTTGCGGCACTTATAAGCCTAGCCAAGAGTTTAGCCCATGTTTAGACAAATCAGCACCCGATGCCACTGTCCAGCAGGGACATTGGTGGAATCCCAGGGGTATATTTTCTGTTTTCCATTCAGTTATCCAGGTTGTGCTTAAAAAGAGGTGAAGAGGTACTCTGTTTGATGTGGAGAAGGAGTCTATTCTACAGATGGGGGAATGTCCCTGGGACACAAATCTATCCTGCTAACAAGTTTTGTTGATGTCACAGACCAGGTTGAGGCCATGCATGTGGGTTAGTTGAGTGGAAAATGGCGGATATGCAGCAGTCCCATCAAGGTGGGGTCCATGAACACCATGTATGCCAGACAGAGGTCACCTCTGAGGAGTCTGTATGAAACTGAATAGGGGGAATAAGGCTTTTAGCCCATCTGTGTATGGTAGATGTTTGAGGCCCTGGATTCTCCTGGTGAGGAACCTCTGTGGTCTCTTCAGCTGCTGCATGTGCTTTGTGGGGATTAAGTGCTTAGGACATTGTTATTAATGTGATAATTTATGGAGATGTCACTCTCCCCAAAGGGGATGATGATGTATAATTTTTTGGTATTCAGATTGAGGCCATGTTTCTGGTACCAGTCATTTGTCAGAGTGAGACCCTCTTGAAGGATGTTCACATCACTAGGGGGAATTGATGACAGCACCCAGCTTGCAGTCATCACCAAATCTGGTCAGCCATAGCCCACTGCTTTTGGTCTGCACCTCAGAAAAGTATATCCCAAACAACAGAGGCCCCAAGACTGAACCCTGTGGTACACCACTTGTTAGAGGTCTACTGCTTGAGGTAGCTTCCCCTGTTTTGACTACATGGGTTCTATCAGTGAGCCACTTTGCTACCATCTGGTAACATATGGATTGATGCCTAGTTGAGAGAGTTTATCTGTTATGTCCAAGTGGGGAATAGTGCCAAAGGCTTTGGCCAGGTCTAGGTAGACAGTGTGCACCATTTTCCCCTCATCCATGGCTTTGGTGACCGTCTCAAAGAAGTTGACCAAATTTAGCAGATATGACCTCACCTTGATGAAGCCAAACTGTGTAGGATCAAGTGTTTGAAGGTTGCCAATGTCCTTGTTGATGAGGTCCATGATAATCTGTTCCATGGCCTTGTAGATCAGGCTAGTTAGGCTTATGGGTCTATAATTTCCTGGATCGGTGGACACTCCACCTTTGTGTAAAGGGATGACAGTGGCTGTCCTCCACTCAGCTGGGATGAAGCTAGTACTCAGGCTTTGGTTGAATAGGGTGCCTAGTAGTGCTGCAAGTTCCTGCCTGAGTTCACGTAGGATGCAGCCTGGAATGTCCTCGGGTCCCATGGAGGCTGTATTTTATGCCTTTGAGAGAGCAGTGATGTCCTGTTCTGTGGATATAGGGGGAAGGGGGGAGATACTGGGGATGTCCTGATTTACTGATGTGGGGGACAGAAGGGTAAAATTTTCACTGAATCTGTCAGCCATCAAGTTTGGTATATCTATGGCATTTGCATATGTGGTGTCCTTGACCACCAGTTCTTAACAGGTGCTTCCTTTGAGATTGCAGACATATGTGAAGAAGGGCTTATGATTGTCTCTAGTAGATGTGGCCAATTTGGACTCGACGTTTGCTTTGGAGAATTTCACTAGTGCTCTTGTTTGCTTGTTCAGGCTAAGGAGATATTGCTTCCAGTTGGGAACCTACTCCTTCTTGGTCTTGGACAGCAATTTTCTTTCCTTTTGTTATAGAGTTTATTTATTGCAGATGTCCACCAGACAGGTTTACTCTCCCTTGCAGAAAATGATTTAAGTCCTTTCGGGTATGTCGGATTGCATGCATCTATTTAAATGCTTGTATAGTGCTTTGGTGTAGTTTTGGATATGGGTGCCAGTTCCTACAGAGGGGGAGGGGGCTGTGAAGTTGTTTATACCATCCCTCAGGAGGCTTTAATCAGCTTTGGAGAAGTTTTTATGTCTGATCCTAGCTAGAGGGGGGTTGGGGGAGATGGTGACTTTGAAAGTGACCGCTTTGTGGTCGGATTTTACTAGGGAGAATGATACCATAGGGATGCTGCAGTGGTTACTCATGTTGGTTAATACCAAGTCCAAGATGTTATCATCCTTTGTGGGGGTATCGACTAGCTGTTCCAAGGCATTTGCATTGACAAAATCAAGGAATCTCTGGGCATTTGTGCTCTGGCATGAATAGTTCTTCCAGTCTATGTTTGGGAAGTTAAAGTCACCCAGGATCAGGGTAAAGGGTTGAATCTTGATAGAGTCGAACAGGTCCATATTGTCAAATTGGGCATCTTAAGTCAGATTTGGGGGCTGGTAGCTAGAGATTTGAATAAGGATCTTACCAATGGTTAACTACACCTGGAGTGTCTCCTGTGTGTCATACTGTTTGACCAGGCAGGAGGTGTGTATGTCTTTAAAGTATACTGAAACTCCACCTCCTTTGGCTTTACTACCCAGAGGTTGGAGTCTGAATGTATGATAGGATGAGTAGCAGGTAAGGATGGGGTGCTGTCCACAGCTTTGAACCAGGTTTCTGTGACTGCACAGATGTCAGCATTTTCCAGGGTTAGGAATGCTTGCAATGAGTGCAGTTTCATGCATGACTTTAATGTCTTTTGTTGAAATTTTTATGTTGGTAGATTTAACCACATCACTTTTCCTAAGCCAGGTGAGACACAGACAGAAGGCTGCATCTCTGGCAAAACATTGTGGTCTCTCAATCATATCATATCTCCCTGTCTGTACTGTATATACCCTGGAATGACACCAGAAACTAAGCCAATTGTTAAAGTCAATCATATTCTGTTTGCATTGAAGCATCATTCTGGGTGATGGCAGAATGCTGTTTAAGGCTAGGGACATGCCTGCTTGGGACACATAATCAGCTAGCTCAATCATGTCGATATGTGGATTCTGGCACCCTGACAGACAACTGTGACTTTTCTCCTTATCAGCCTCGTGAGAGGCACATCTGTGTCTGTCACAATGGAGCCTCCTTAAATGTGAAAGGATGACAGGGTTTTCCTACACATGTTTTAAATATCATTTTGCAGATGTAAAAACCTGTGCAAGAGATGAAGGAGCTGATTTGGCAGCTTAGAACTGCCGTATGCACACAATCCCCCCCATACACAAGTACATGCATTTATGACATTCAACTGAAATTTATTCAGGCTGTTTAGTGACAAGTAACAATTTTTATGTACACAATAACAAATATTGGTTTTTGGATGTTGTAGCTGGCTTTTTCATGTATATTTATGTATTCTTTGTATATGTACATATGCATTTGAGTATTAAGTCAATAGGAAAGTGTATATACATTTTTTACACAATTGTTTACACAATTTTAGGTACATGTGTTATAGAAATGAGAATTGTATCAGGTGATATGGTGTCATGTGAGGTGACTGAACATGTGACTATGAATCTGGTTTTAAATATGGCTACCATTCTTTTAACTAGTGTGTGATGAAGTTGAGTGTAAGAATAATTGATGAAAGTGATAACCATAAAAGTTTGAGAATTACTGTTGCCTGCCTATTTTTTGTTCCTAGGTGGTAGTAGTAGATGGTTGTCTGTGTACATGAGGTGGTTGCTACACTGTCTCAGGATGCCCATATTACCAGACTGGCAGAAGAAACTGTAGTAAATTGTCCATCCATATTTGTCAGAATCTGAGGGAGAAAGGCCAGGGAGAGCTAAGGGGTGGGCCTAAAGCCCAAGTGCTTAAACCAAAACTAAGAGCTTAGAATAACACTTAAGAATAACACTTAATTTAGACAGGCTATAAACAAGCAGTAATAAATGCAACAGAACAGATGCAGTTGAACACTTTAGAGAACAGGCAGCAAGTCGCAGGAAGAAGCAAAGCAAGATGAAGTAACAGAGTAGTAGGAAGAAACACAAAATAGAAAAATATAAGCAGATGAATAAAGTTTTTTTTTTTTTAAGGAAAAAGGGATAGAGCAGGAACAGAAGATAATTCAAGGTTAAGGGACTAAAGGGCTTGGCCTTCCCAAATGATCTTTGTATTAGGTAGAATGAGCTAATGAGATAGGACTGGGAGGAGTGTCCCAGATCAAATTTACAGTAGGGGTGGGCAACTGCAAGAGCCACCAACTTTAAATATATAACAGCAATAGAGTGGGAGGGTGGGACAAAAAAGGTTTCAGCAGAGATCAGAATACAATGCCAGCAAATATATAAATAACTCAGTCAAGCAAAAATAAGACAGTGCAGAACTATGATCAGTAAAGTGGCAAAAATGTACTTATCAGCTCAGCTCTATATTTCCAGATTGCTTGAGAAGCACTCTTAGTCAGAACACTAGGAGATTCTAGCAGTGGTATGCGGGGATTTACAAAAAGGGAATCTTTTTTTATACCAGCAAGCCTTGAGACAAAAATGTATTTATTCTTTTGATATTATCTTGTGTTTACCTATTTAATATAAAGCCAGTTTGGCCTTCCTTTATTAATGTAGGCATTCTGTTTTTTTTTTTCATTTATTGGCAAGGATTGACACAAAAAAGCTGTACTCAACATTCAACAAAGTTATAGGCCTGTAAGAAGAGCACAGAAATGTATCTTTTACCTAAAGAGAGAAGCTATTATATATTTCTATGACAGAGGTATGTTAAATGTTTAATGTCTATTAATACTTTCTGTAAAATAAATAAAAACATTCTGAGTTAACAGTTTATATAATTCAGAAATGATGCCAGAATTAGAGGGAGCTTTGTTTTCCTTCACCCTTTTAATTTGTTCCTTTATTTCTGTTATAGAGACTTTTTCTATATTTTTCTTATTTGCCCCCAATTTTTATATTCCTGTTTAAAAATGCATCAATTACTTTTTTTCTTATTTTACACTACTATTTTGTACATTAATTTTCTCCATAATTTCTTCCTCATCTGTATATTTCCTACTGCCAGCAGTGATTGATATAATATTGATGTGACCGGTTCTTATAATCCCTTTGGATCTAACAACTAATTTGTGTAAGCCTCTAGGTTTAGAAAATATGAAGGTAATCTGATGTTTTCTAAACTAATGGAATGCTTGAGGATCTTCTGAAAATCTGCAGTCATTTTCTAAATGTCTAATAATAAGCCTTTTTTGGAATTTTAACTTTATTTTACCTATCTTTTTAGGTAGTTCAAATATGTATTTATCCCACTGCTTACACTTGTTGCAATATAAAGATGAGACTTTGCCATATAAATATGCTTTCATTACTGTTAAAGTTGAAAGCTGTTGCATTTCTTTTAGAAGCCACTCTTTAAAATTGGTTAATGTTGTTATATAAGTTGGTAGTCTATTAAACAAAACCAATTTTCTTGAATTCATCATTGTGGTATAAGTAATTGCATTGTGATCTAATAAAGAATATGCTATCGCCTTTACCTTTTCCATTTTACAAACCAAATCATTTGAAATATATACTGTGTACAAAATCTAGAAGAGTAACAACTGCAAAATTTAGAATTTGAATTCAGCAAACTTAACCTCCATTAGATTAAGTAAACCAATAAAATTTACTAAAGCCTTAGCTGATTCTGAAATTCTAGGTTTGTTTACTGCAAACTGCAATAGTATTATTTTCATTAAGTATACAGTTAGTCTCCATAGTCCTGCCACTGTTACCCTTCCCTTCATGTTCAAAGTCAACGTTTCCCAATACTTTCCTTGGAATTTAAATCTAATTCCAGGAATCCAGTACACATTTCCTATGGCAAATATTCTTTTTAATATTCAGTAAAATCTATATCCATCATACTTTTATCAGCACTGTACAAGTCGATAACTCTAGGCATTATAATAGCATTTCTCCAAAAGATTGCTGCTCCAACTCTCTTTCTGTAAAGCTAGAATGTGCTAATACTGTATATTCCTTTGTATTTAATCTACTATTATCATCTTGCAATAAATGGGTTTCTTGGAAAAAAAAAGGCCAGTTATATTTTATGCATTTTAAATACTTAAATTACTTATTTTATTGCCATTGCAGAAGTCATTTACATTTAAATAAATGCATTTTAAAGATATCTTAAATCAGTCATATATTACTTGCTATTCTATGATCTCTGTAAAAACCCATAGCCTTAGGAATAATGGCTATATAAAAACAAAAGGAAATATTATCTGACACTGACAAAAACCCCCCAGCTAATTAATAGTTAATCTACAAGTAAACCAGTTCCCTTTCATTGAACTTATGGCTCCAAGTCAGAACAGAAATTAAATTCGAACTTGTTTAGTTGTTCTTACTTTAAATCTGTAGACCACTACTTATATATATATATATATATATATATATATATATATATATATATAAATATACATATATATATACATACATATATATATATATATATATATATATATATATATATATATGTGTGTGTGTGTGTGTGTATATATATATATATATATATATATATATATATATATATGTATATATATATATATATATATATATATATCTATATATCTATATATATATATATATGTGTGTGTATATATATATATATATATATATATATATATATATATATGTATATATATATACCAACACGAAAATTGTTTGGCACAATAAAGGTTGTCCTCCAATACCACAGTACTATAGAAAGGCGAACTCTTACAAAGTAGAACCAAAGCTCTTTATTTCCACATAAAACACACAGATTGAGCGCGCTTTCGTCTCGTACCGCGAGACTTCATCAGAATACTATGTTACAGTGAGATTACCAGCTTCCATTACTAAGGAAGTCCACGATTCTATATGGGTCCCCTTCACATGGTCGACATTTCAGAATGTCGAAGGCCATATGGCCGAGACCATATGATTGACATTCGAAATGTTGACCATGCGGAACTGGCATCTCCGTACAGTGTGGAATGGAAAGATTTCCATCTTCTGCATTGTAGTGGGATCTCAGAGTTGGTATATTTAAGTTCCAGGGGGTGTGGGGGGTGCAGGGTGGCTTAGCCCCCCTGCTATCAGCGCGAAGGTAAGTTTTTGTTGTGTTTTTTTTTTTTTTTTATTCCATGGTCGACATTTTGAATGTCGATCATATGGTCTCAGCCATATGGTCTTCGACATTTTGAAATGTCGACCATTTATTTATTATTATTATTTATTTATTTATATTTGTTTATCGGGAAATTCTGACTGGGCACAAGTCCTTTTTCAGCGGAGGCCCGGGGAGAAAAGCTCCCCAGAAAGACATGGTAGATGGTAAAACAATAACAGTCAAGGTATGTATACAGTAGAGGTGATCATGACATGGAGAAATACAGGAGCAAATTAGGTACAATTGAGTAGTAAGCTCTAATTACAACATTGATACAGAAGTAAAACACAATGCTACAAATTATCTAAACAGTAACTAGATAATAATAATAATAGACTAAATGAATAACTAAATCCTGGAAGGATTAACAAGCAGTGAGTAATCTTCAGTTCAGATTTATAGTGATAGAAGGGATACTCTGTGAGATTTAAGTGCAGTCTTGAAAAGACTGCAGGAAGGAAGGGTAGTTATGGTAGTGGGAAGGTTGTTCCAAAGCTTGGATATAGTGCAGGAAAATAGTGCTTTACCTGATGAGTTTTTGGCTTTGGTGACCTGGAGTAGATTTTCGTTGCAGGAGCGTAGTGGTCTGGAAGAGTGGTAGGGTTGGAGAATTGTATAGAGAGATGGTATTCAGAGAAGGTGGTTTACTGGTTTATGAGGTGAGTTGAGTTTGGTGTAGGAGTTGTGGGAGTTCAAGCCAGTCAGGGTCTCTAAGGGAGACACAGTGGTGGCTGCGGTAAGAGGCACCAGTGGCAAATTTTGTGATTTTATTGTAGCAGGCTTTGAGTTTGTGTAGGTCTGATGGTCTAAGATTTGTAAGTATAGGTGATGCGTAGAGTAAGGTGGAGATTAGTTGGGAATTGGCGACAGAGATTCTTGCTGGCTTGGTGAGGTACTGCTGGCTTCTATATAAGGCACCCAGTTTTTTGTGAATGTTTTTTATTGTTAGTGATATGTGGGTGTCAAATTTGAGATTATTGTCAATCTGTATGCCAAGTAGTTTTGTGTGAACTGTTGGTGAAATGGAGGTGTTATCCTTGGCTTGAATATTGAAGTGTGGGGTGTTTGTGGTAGATTTAGAGGATTGGAAGATGAGGAATTTGGTTTTATTTGGATTGAGAAGAAGCTGGAAATTATATAGCCAGCTTTCAACTGAAGAGAAAGATTCTTGGGTGATCTGTTGGAGTTTTGTTAGAGTTGGGGCTGAGCAGATGAGGGTGTAATCATCTGCATACTGTATGAGGGAGGCATGTTTGGTGGCAGTGTGCAGATTATTGGTAAAAAGGAGAAAAGTAGGGGGCCAAGGATGGAGCCTTGGAGAACCCCGAGAGTAACAGGGAGACGAGTGGATAGATTATTGCCCCAGGTGACTGATTGCTGGCAGCCTTGTAGATAGCTGTGGAACCAGTTTATGGCTGTTGTGGAGAAAGAGAGGTCAGATAGAGCAGAGAGTGGCGGATTGTGTGACACAATGTCAAAGGCTTTAGATAGATCCAGAAATACAGCAGAGGAGAGGAGGCTATTGTTTTTGTGATGGAGGATAGTGTTGATGAAGGAGAGGAGAGCAGTTGTCGTGCTGTGGCATGGTCTGAAACCATGCTGGGTATTGGAGAAGAGGTTATTGTTAAGGAGGAATTTGGAGACTTGTGAGTTGATGCATTTTTTGAGTATCTTGGAGAGGGGGAGAGGATGGCAATGGGGCGGTAGTTGGAGAGGTCAGTGGAGGGGCCACCTTTGTGGAGGTGAATGATGTGTGATATTTTCCATAGCATGGGTACTTAGGATTCAGATATGGAGCGGTTGAACCATGTGAAGTAGATCCATAGATATATATATATATATATATATATATAAAATTTAATGGGTTAATTATATTAAAAAATAAATTACACTAGTCAATAAAAAAAACTGTTTAATTTTATCTTCCCTATCAAAAAATAGGTTCTCTATTGAAATGTCAGCACTCTTCTCCTTTAAACTTCTTTTTTGCAGGAGTACAAGCCCCTGCAGCCCTCTGATGTGGGGGTCAAGCCCCCTCACCCTCAAAACTTTTATATATATATATATATATATATATATATATATATATATATATATATATATATATATATATAACAGCTATGAAATTGCCATACCTCAGAAAAAAAGAGTATATTCTGGAAAATGTCCATCTTGGACTTAGTATACACAAGTCCATTTTTTGGTCATTCCGTCTCTGTGTTTCAGGACTCATGTTAGCAAGTCCTGACATTTTAAATGATTACCAAAGGATATTAGTTTATATCCAATATTGTTGTTGGACAAGGGATGAGGGTATCCTATCTTTCCTGTGAGGAAACAGATTTTAAACAAGAATTGGAATATTTGAAGGATGCATTTGTAGGTAGGGGTTACACACTTGATGAAGTTAATTGTGCCTTTAGGAAAGTTTGTAGAGACAGAGATAGAGATACATGGGCAAGACTGTATTATTCTGAGCAGTTAGTTGAGTCTAATACCATTTATTCTACAGAACCAACACAACTTCCTTTAGTTGTATCATTTACCCAAGATTTTGGCTTGGTGAGATGTATAGTCTCCAGGAACTGGCCCATGTTATTAGTAGATGGCAGAACATCTGACATAGTAGGTTTGTTCATAAAAATGAAAAGAATTTGAAACAATTTTTATGTTACTCTAGGGTTCAACACCTTCCCTTGGCATTGGTGGGAGGAACACATAAATGCAGATCATGCATGTATCGTGTATATATAGATGAATCCCGATTTTTTAAACACCCAGTTATGGGGAGGTTATGGCAGTTACAATCTATAGCAAACTGTAGCACCACAGATTTGGTTTATGTAGCCCATTGTGTAACGTGTTTCCATTTTTATGTTGGTAAAGCCAACTGAAGATTAAGAGAAAGAGTTAGGGACCATGTATATTGTACTAGGAAGGGTCTGGTATATAATGCCTTGGCCAAGCATACACTTGAATTTGGCAGTCAGCATACACTTTTGTTTCATGTTTTACATGTTATGCTTGATAGAGGGAGACTAGGTTCATTTACTAATGCTACTGAAAACATTGAGTTGCAATGGATATTAAGACTTGGTGCACACAGAGAACTTGGTCTCAATAATTCCGTTCCTATTAAGCCTGTTTTAAAGTTGAAGAGGCTTAAATAACTTGTATTTATTTGAATAATATATGAAGTTGACAGCTTTGTGTTTTTAAAAGTATACTGCCTTTTTAAATTTTTATTTTTGTTTTAATTATTTTTGGAGGGGCATTTATGCTTGATTATTGGTTAATTGATATACTGATTGTATATATATATATATATATATATATATATATATATATATATATATATAAGATATGATTTTGCTAGTTCATTTTATGTCTGATGAAGTGGTGATTCGAACCGTGAAAGCACTTACAACTCTTATAATAAAGGATATGATTTGTTTACATTGTAGTGTTCATCTTCTGCCCTTTGGGACTTTTTATTTTACTTGGATATTGTTGCTTGCTGTTTTGGAGTTTTTGAGTCCACATAAACATATGTTTAATCTTTAGGTTCATTGGTACACATCTAGTTACTAAATATGCAGACAAGGAGACCATCCTATTCTCCCAAAAGCTCCAGAGCACTATCCTTTCATGATACCTATGTAGATTTATATGGTAAGCAAATGAAAGCTGAAGAAAGCAAACCCTGTACCACAGAAAACAACTTGTCAACTACCCACAGTTTCATCCCTCTGGACTAAATGACAGGCTTCAAGCTCTCCCCAGCATTCACATTTTTAGCTCTCTCAAGACCACTCAAGTTGCACGAACAAAGTCATGTGCCATTTACTTTGACACCCAGAGTTATCATTCATTAGTTGTGTGAAATTGAGTTATGTACATAATCATTTAGTGAAGCATATTTCCTTCTCAAACCTTCTTGACTTCTTTTTGTGCCTTTTGTATAAGCAAGGGAAAAAAGCTTATATTTTCGTACAAGCTGTCTGAAACATTTTATTGCAATCACAATATGTTATTATACCAGATCATAAAAGTCACTATAATGCATGAGACACTTCAGTTGCATTGCACTGAGAAAACTAAATGTTTAAGGCATATATGTTCTTTAATTAAAATATATAACAGTTTTATACATCTAAGAAAATAATTTAATTCAAAACGTGTTATTAAAAGAGTCTAAACAGGTACCATAAAATTGTACTACTAGGTTTCTATCTTTGGAACAGGCAAAGATGTGAAAATACTTTTGATTATCCTAAACATTGCTAATGGTCATGTGACACCACTGCACTAGCCCAGTAATCAAGGAACCTTTATCCTCACTACTGGCAACAGCTAGGGGATGTACACACTGGGAGGATGACAAGTACAACACAGTAAAGTGTAATTTCCGTTAAGAGCACACAGAGATCACAGTCAGTCTGGAGTTGGTTTCTCACTCTTTCTCCAGATCCCCAATAAAACTCCTCACTGGCACAGCTATAGGGTTATGATCTCAGCTGAGGGACCTCCAGCAAACTCTCTGTCCAACCAGTGCATTGTGTCCCTGCCCAAGTAGCTGACACACACACACAGTTTGAGATTTGATTGATATACAAACACACACACACACACACACACACACACACACACACACACACACACACACACACACACACATACCTGGGGAATGTTGAAACATGTTTACTTGCTATGCCCCCTTCTACCCAGACTATAAGGTAGTTTGCACTGCCACCAACCCCTACTTATCAGCCACTATAAGGCCCATATAAAGGGTGTCCAATCCTACTGTGTAATGTTACTATTATCCAAATGGCAGTATGACCAAGAGTAAGGCTATTGGAGTGGCCTGTACAGTGTCACTAAATAGATATGCAAGTACTCTAAGAGCTTAAATATGTCTCACAAATATCAGTCACAAAGACAGGTTTAAATATATTTAACAATAAATAATAAAATAACAAGACAATATTCAGTCAATCAATACAGTAACTTTAGAGTTCAAAATCACAGGAAATATTGTAAAACAACATTGCAGGACTGCATAAATAAATACAGAAAACATCTAAGCTAATCTTTACTATATTCTTATATATAGCTAAAAGAGATACTATGCCCTAAATCTTACTTACAGAGCAAGGCAAGTGCAGAAGATGATGAGTGGATGCTCTTGCTAGGTCCAAGAAAAAATACAAAATGGCCAGTCTCTCTCTGAGAGAGTTCTTAAATTAATATCACATTTTACTGCTGGGCCAACTTGGATGACATCACTCTTTGTCACCTGACTTCAGTTCCCATGCTAAACAGAAACTAACAGAATTTAACAGCTCTGTATGAGAAATACATACCTCTCAGATCTTTGCAGCTGCCAGGAAGTCATAAAGCAATAAAACACTTTTTACATTTGAAACCTAGTAATTATTTCTCTTTCAACACAATACAAAAACTTCTAGCTCTAGACATTGTGTCTGCTGCTGAACTAAAACTGAGAGATGAAATCTTGTGTTTATGGCCCAGCTATAAAGTATCTTAACCTCAACTATTCTTAAGTTTTGCAGGTTAATCTTCTATGTTCTAGCAGGGTACACTGTGGATGCATCTTAGCTCAATACATAACATACAGTTCTGTATAAATCAGATCAATATTCACAAATGACATAGAATTATTTACAAAATTCCAGATAGCTGGGCTGGCAATATTTCCCTATATCACAGGTCACATTTTATTATTAGCGGTGGTGGTGCTGCGGTACTGTTGTTGCTTCACAGTTAGACGTTGCCCGTTCGATTCTCAGTTAGAGCGTCTTCTGTTTGGCGATATGCATGAATGGGCATTCCTTCGTTGAAGGTTGTGCATTAGGCCCGGCAAGCCAGCATGTAAAAATCTACTGCCAATCATTAGCGGACCGGAGTTCCGCTGTGGCGACCCCTAACTGGGAAAAGCCGAAAGACACAATCACAGGTCACATTTTACATTTTATAGGACACTGCAGTGAAGTAAAACTGCACCGAGATAACAAAACTTGAAGGATTATACCTGAACTACAAAGCATTACTTTCACTAAAAACAAAAACCTTGAATAAAAGAAAAAAAAAAGAACTAAAAATGTTTAACCACCAACTGCCTCTCAGTGTGGTGGACAAGCCTCCCATGCCTCCAAACATATATATATATATATATATATATATATATATATATACATATATATATATATATATATATCAAACCCATGGTCACACAGGCATAAATGAGGGAGTAGTCTCCAAAAGCAAAAAAAATCATTGCTTGCACATACCTACAAGCTGTACCGGCAATGACTGCCTTTATTAGCCAGTGATCATGGACTTCAACCAAAAAAAAAAGAAAAATGAAACATTATACAAAGAGCAAAACATTACTTAAAACCTAAATATAAAGTACAACTATTCAGCATGCCAGCACTTGACTAATTTTCATTTCAATGAAAATTGCATCCCTTGCATATATTCGATGAAAAGGTTGAATTATCAGCTGCCCGTCACCCTTATATTATATAAGGCATTACGACTTCAACTATATATAACCAATGTATATACTTTTAGTTATATAACCAATGTATATAGTTTTAGTTATATAAACCAGCTGCTTTTACTTATGCTGTAGCTTATCATGGGTCTATGCCAGCTATTTAAAATATATATAAACTTTTATTTGTGCTCATGTTTTATGCTACGATGACTGCAACTTAATAACATAGGTAACTGTAGCTTTTCTTCATGAGCCTCACTATAAAATAGGAATTTTTGCCAGGAAGGACTATCTCATTAAACAAAAATACAAGTAAATGTACCATATGAATCCAAAGTACACTCTCAAACCTTTCACTTGACACTCTTGCATTGAGGTTTTTCCAGTATAATTTCCTTGCCTAGTTGGTTTGAGATGTCACTTTAACCCCTTTCCAGCAGGCTCTTCCAATGCCCAGGACCCTATTTAAACTCTTGTTTGGTATATACTTCTCTGAAGTGAAGGCCAATGTTGGAGGCCTCTGGCTCACCGAGTTTGCTGATGACTGTAAGCTGGGAGTAATCATTGAATTCGCAAATGATGCTGACATCCTGCACAGAGACCTAACAATGACAAATGACTGGTGCCAAAACTATGGTCTGAGACTAAATGTTAAAAAATGTATAATCATACCCGTTGGTGAATCAGAAATCCCTGCATATTATAATATTGATACCATACCACTAAAAGTAGACCCAGTGTTGAGGGACCTACGAACACAGACAGTAATCTAAACTTTGAACATCAGGTAGCTACAGCAGTGAGGAAATCCTTCTGTAAGGCTCAACTTATAAGTGAAGGCATAGCATCAAGATCAAAGGAAGTCATAGTGCCATTGTACTTGGCCCTTGTCAAGCCCATAATTGAGTACAATGCTCCCTTCTGCATGTACTTAACCAAAGATTTACACCAATTAGAGCAGCCCCAGAGGCTCCTCATTAAAAAATATAAAGCGTAAGACACATGTCTTATGCAAACCAACTAAAGGTCCTATCCCTATACTCTGTCTCATATCGTTTACTGAGCGGGGACTTATGCCTAACCTACAAGGCATTCTCTGATCCAGCCCTTATGAAAATATTACATAGTTGCAAGAAAAATTATACAAGGGTAACATGATCCATGGACCTGAACCTTATTTCTGACTCTAAGAGAACTTGCTGGAGAGACAGATTCGTATCCCAAAGGCTGCCTTGTCTATGGAATAAATTTCCCATCTTCATAAAACAAAGCGCGTCCCTCACTCTCTTCAAAAAGAATTTAGATAAATGGATGGGAAATCATAAATTCATTCTTGGGGTACAGCCCATGCCCCTTATGGACAGAGGCAGTGTGTAAAATGACTCAGGGCTCCAACACCCAAAGACCCACTACCCTGATACTACCCCATCCCATATCTGGGGAATTAAGATATAATACTGTCATATCTTGGGTATTACTGGCTAGGCTTGTAAAGGCTTTTGTACCAGTAGCCTAGTAATCACCCATTAACCTACGAAACTCAGGTCACCTGTGGTATATGTATGGGCAAAATAATAGAGTTGACAGAATTTGAAAAATTTCCTATGAGGTAAAAAGATGGGGTTGTACCAATAAGTGTCCTTTAGACATCAACTTTTACAGCCTCATTGAAACAGATTGGGAAAGTCTGTCACACTGAAGTGTTAACTTTGCTCATTCTGATTTTAAGGTAAACTTTCTTAGACTGGATAGCTCCAGAATAGGCCTCCAGATCTCATGGAATGTCTTCTGGGATGAAAAAAAGGGCTTTGACTACAGAAGAGGCTGTCTTAAGAAATAAAAGGTACAATGGATGTGCTGGAGTATCTTTAATAGTTAAAGTAATTATAATTTTATAATGTGATTGTATGGAAGAGACAATATGATTCAAAGGTGGTTTCTCTACAAGGTGATAGGAGGCAGGTTTGAGACATAGCTAAGGAGAATGTCAAACTGGAGCTCTAAGTAGAAGTGAGGAGGGGTTGGAAAATATATGCAATGGCAACTGGTACCTCTGTAGATGAAGGACTGAGCTGGCCAGGGATAGGACAGTGAAATAGTAATTTGCATGGAGGGATGAGCAATGCTTGTGGCTTTTGGCTTTTCCCGGTTAGGGGTCGCCACAGCGGAACTCCAGTCCGCTAATGATTGGCAGTGGATTTTTACGTACCGGGTTACCAGCCCTGATGCACAACCTTCAACAAAGGCACGCCCCATTCACGTATGCCTCCACACAGAAGATGCTCTAGCTGAGAATTGAACAGGACAACGTCTTGCTATGAGGCAACAACGCTACCGCAGCACCAACACTGCAGCCTGCATGGAGGGATGACCAATAGTTTCCTTAATTTCTGTCCAAAAACTTGGGATGGCTAAAGGACTTATGTTGGTGAACAGTGAAAAAGAGCAGGTAAAACAATTTCTTTATACCTTTTTCAACTGTCAAACCTTACACAAGGTATGGATTTTGAGACCATAAAAAACTGAAACAACTAGACCCATTAATCCTTTTAGTGGCAAAAGCAAAAATGAAGTCCTGAATTATTTGTTATAAAAATTGTGGAAGAGATCAAGACAGTGACCATGTCAATGCAGGAATACAGTAGAGTCCAGTCAGTACAAGTAAAGGAGTAATATAAGAGATATTTTGTTATTGAAAAGATCAGACGTTCTTGCGATGAGTAATGTAGGAGGTTTCATTGTTTTAAAAATAAAGTAGGAGATGATGGGTACTGGTAATAATGGTATTATGGAGAACATCATCAGGGTGATTGCAACAATCCATTTAAGGAAAAAGCAGCAACTTCAGTTATTGTTATTGTTCTGAGGGCCAAAGGTAGACACTAACTGTGGGAGTCAAGCTGAAAGTGTAGCTAATCTGAATATGTTTCATCTTCTGCAACATAAGAATATTTCCTCGATTTGCTACACTTGTAGTCACTTTATACAGTGATCACTACTGTTTTTGAGTATTTTTAAGCATTTATTTAATTTTGTGGCATAAACAGTAATTTAATTGTTGACTTTTCTAGTTCTGTTTGCCTCTATATCACCTTGCAAAAGGACAAATTAGCTAGGGACTTAGTTATTTGGTACTTGTTTGTTTAATTTGCATTTGATAGCTACTTTTGCTGTGCTTTTACATTAAGAAATTCCATGATCAACCATCTTGTGGCAGAAGGTGTTTAACTAGTCTCTCTGAGTTGGGAAGCACTCCAGGGAGCTCAAAGTATGGTTGCTTATTGGCTAGAGGGTATAGGAATCAATTTTCAAGCTTTTTTTCTCTGTTATAAATCAGGCAAGTTTGCACAGACTTGCCCACTGAGCAGCAGTGATTAGCAGTGACCTGCATAGTAGAAAATGCCTAGATGGTACAATTTACCTACAAAGTTAGGATCAGGTCCAAAACCTGTTAAACAGTGTGACATTGTGAGGAATTAAGCTTACAGCAGGTAGCTTGTACACGAATAGCACTACCATATCCTAGCACTATATAACATCTTGCCATTAACCCCAGAAACCACCCTAGGAAACCTTTGTTAAAACCCAGTCCTTAATCATAAACAACCCAGCCAATTACAGGACTGGACAACTTGGATATGCAACTTCCAAATGTATCTTTGGCCTGCTTGGTAGATTTCCTAAGGCAATGTAGCAATTGTCTCATATTCTTAGGCAACCACTTAATCATTAAAGAACATAAAACAGTATATGAGAGATGTAAATACACAACTTTCTTGGAGGCAAAAAGCTTGCATACAAATGAGGTTGTCAGGAATACCCACACCACATCCCTCACACACACTGCTCACCACACACACATACTGTCTTATGCTGAGAAGCTTAAAAGGAGCTTCCCAAATCTCAAAAACCTCCAAATCCACCTAACAGCAACACTGCGCCTCTGCAATCACTAAAATACACACCAAAAGCAACACCAAACAACTCACATAAGCCTTCAATTAGTGATCCCCCAACAGCAAAGCCTACAAGACAAGCATATACTTCACTTAATACACTTGCCAGTGGGGTCTCCATTGTGTGACACAAAGATGGGTCTATGGTTAATCATTAAATGGACTAAACATTGAATGGCAAAACATCGAAAGCACATAATTGAACATCCATTTATTGAACCTGCACTTCATTGAACCTGTGAAATGGGGAAAATAACTAGTTGGCCAACACTTCCCCCACACCCCCTAAACTTGGAGGGCTTTGCCTACCGCACCCTCCCTAACAGTTTCAATGAACAGACATTTAATGATGTGCTTTTGATGTTTTGCCATTCATTGTTTAGTCCGTTCGATGATTAACCATAGATCCCACAGAGATAGGATCACATGTATCTAGAATAGTAAGAAAAAAATCATTCTATGTTGCCCACATTATAGGTTAGAGTATGGCATCCAGGTCCAAGGAAGTTGTGGTACATCTCAACTCGGTCCTTATAAGACCTGTCATTGAATACAATTCCCCCTTTGGCATGTATCTAACTAGACACTTGCAACAGTTGGAATTCCCACAAATGTTTCTCACCAGGAAAATTCAGGGCATGAATACACTCTCTTATGCTAATCACCTAAAGGCTCTGCCTATATATTCAGTCTCCTACAGGCTGCTGAGAGGGGATCTTTGCGTGGCTTACAGAGCTTCCTCAGACCCAGTCCTGATGAATTTGTTGCACATGCGCAAAACAAACAGCACCAGAAACACTAGATACAGGGATCTGAACTTCACTTGTGAGATAAACAGAATATGCTGGAGAGACAGACATTTGTCCCAAATGATCCCCACACTATGGAAGAGGCTTCTTATCCATGTAAAACAGAGTTCATCCCCTGACCCTATTCAAAGGAAACCTTGACAACTGGATGGGAAATCATAAATTTACCCTCCGGTCTGGCCCACATGTCTGTTATAGACAGAGGCTGACAATAAGAAAAGTATTATACTATCACACCCACCTACAAATCTTTAGTTACCTCTAACATGTCCAACCCCATGTATTGACGCCCATGATAGTCGGGGCCCAAAAGGTTTGGAATATGTGGCTAGGCTTGTAAGGGCTGTAGTGGTTGTTAGGATCTGAATTGCCTAGACATAATAAGGCCTTATTAAGTTTAATTCTGTTGGCTGCCAAAAAAAATTAACAGAAAATGGAAATCAAAACCTAAACTAACTGTATTTGAAGTACTGAATGCTGGAAAATAAATAATAGAATTGGAAATTAGATATTTAGAAAATGGAAGGATCAAATTACATAGAAATAAATGGGATAGGTGGGTTTCAGTACATGCAAAATAATGTTCAGGAGGAGTGAGGTTTTAGAGGACACATGATTTAAACAATTTATGTAATGTTGGGGACTAAATGAGAGTTAAAGAAAGGTAACATATATGCAATGCATAATGTATGTAAATAAAAAAAAATGTTAATATGATTTGATTTCTTTTCTATTAATTTATGTGTGCCCATGTCTTAAGTGATAATTAAATAAAGGTGTTTAAGAAAAGATGAATTTTTCTTCTCTATGGCTTTATGTCTTCTAAAATGGATGACAGAAGATGTTTTGGGGAGGGTGGGGATAGTCTTCCACTTACAATTAGAACAGTCACCCTGAAAAAATATTAACTAATAGACCATCTCCAAAGTGCTGAGATATTGTTCTTCATTATGCTTAAGTCAGTTTGGGTTCAGTTAGTCACTTGGGTGCTAGAGAAGCCAACTGGAGATGTAAAGGACTCCGTGGCCAACCATGGATTGTTTGTTTGGGTGAGTATGTTGGTGGAGTGCTAACTGGAAGATGGCACAAAATTATACACTTTCTCTGGTGCCTCTGGACAGTGTTCACTCACCAAGGAGGACACATGCACTCCAGCCTGATCAGCAGGTATATGTAAGCTGTGCTGGGTAAAGCACAGCATACATAGCACTGTACCTTCTGTCTTACAGAGGGATGTTAGGAGCATCTGAACCCAGATTATCGTGGATTGTCAATATACCAACAAGGGATGCAACCATACAGGATATGGTTCTCATTAATATGGGAGAGTGCTGCACACCCCCTAGTGTAATGTCTTCTCTGGTAAGGCAGACCACAAAATGGACTCCTTTGAAGTAAAAATAAAATCTGGAACCCAACTTACCCTGGAATATTCAAAAACTGCTCTAAGGCTAACTTCCTACTATGAAGTGATAACGTGGCAACATTTCAGGTGTCCATAAACCCTGAGAATACTGCTGGCTATGCATAACTCTTCACAGAAACACAATGTAAACATCTTAACAGCTGTATAGAGGCAGCTGTACCCATCAGGAAGAAGTAGAGAACTAACTAAAAAACAAGCCACCCTGGTGGAATCACAACATCAATGGGCTGTATAACAGAAGGAAGAAAATCATGGCAAAAATTAGGAAAGGCAGTACCCAGCAGGGTAAAAGAACTCTCATCAAACTAAACAAACAACTCAGAGGACAAATAAAATATACCAAAGCCAAATCTGAGGTAAATTTGGCCTCCAAGGCCAAGAACAACCACAAGGCATTTTTTATGTCCACAACCTCAAAGGCTATACACAATTCTGTGTAGAGCTCATTGTAAATGGAGCTACCTATATTGAGACAGAAGATATAGCAAGCCTACTGGCCAACAAACATCAGCTCTGACTTTACCCCTCTCTCCCCATCAACCTTCCCTCAGGAAATACCATTAAATATAACTCCCACCTGCTATCACTATGGAACAGGTCCCAGGTCCTTAATGCCCTCTCTAAGGCCCAGAAAACTGCATCAATGGGCCCAAACAATATCCCAGGATGAAACATGATCTATCAGGTCCTCCATTATTGCTATTTAACTGTAGCCTCCAAACAGGCTTCATATCTCATGAATGGAGAACAGCAACAGTCATCCCTCTGCACAAAGATGGGCCATCTACAGACCCTGGAAACTACAGACCCATAAGTCTCACTTGTCTCATATGCAATGCCACGGAAAGAATTATCATGGAAATGGTCAGTAATGACATAGGAAACCTCCAGACACTGGACACAGCCCAGTTTGGTTTCATCAAGTGTAGGCCATGCCTACTCAACATGATGGACTTCTTTGAGAAGGCCACCAAAGCAATGGATGAGGGAAAAATGGTTCACACTGCCTACCTTGACCTGGCCAAGCATTGTTGACACATCTAAGAGGTTATCTATAAACCCTTATGTCACCTGGTGGATAGGCAGCTGGCTCACAGGCAGGACCCAGGAAGTTAAAACCGGGGAGTCCACCTCTACAAAGAGGCCAGTCACAAGTGGAGTCCTCAGGAATTGGCTGTGAGACAGCTCCTTTTTGGCATTTACTTCTCTGAAGTCAAGACCAATGTCAATGGCCTCTATCTGACAAAATGTTCAGATGATTACAAATTAGGAGCTGTCATTGAATCACCCACTGATACAAAATGTTCTCCAGGAAGGGCTGACACCAGACAAACAACTTGTGCTGGAGATATGGACTAAAACTAAATGCCAAGAAATGCATAATAGTATCCTTCAAGAAGTCATCCACCCCTAGCAACTATCATATTGATAACACATCCCTATGAGGTGATCCTGTAGTCAGGGACATGGGGACACATACAGACAGTAATCTAGCCTTTAACCATCATGTGTCTACAATGAGGAAAATATTTTATGTTGTGCAACTTATAAACAAAGCTATGGCATCTAGGTCCAAGGAATTACTATTTGGCATTCATCAGACCTATCATTGAGTACAATGCCCCCTTTTGTATGTAACTAACCAGACATATCCAACAATTGGAAAGTCCACAGAGGTTCCTCATTAAAAGAATACAGGACATAAGTAATGTGTCCTCTTCAGACCACCTCAGGGCCCTATCCCTGTATTGTGTCTCCTACAGGCTGTTGAAGGGTGATCAATGCCTGTCATACAAGGCATTGTCAGACCCCACTCTGATGGACCTCCTGGATATCCACAAAACTAACAGCACCAGAAGTCCCATTGCCTGTGATATAAAAAGGACCTGCTGGAGAGATAGGTATGTATCCCAGAGACTACCCCTTTTCTGGAAAAGGCTCCCCTTCCATGTGAGGCAGAGTTCCTCCCTAACCCAGTTCAAGTGTAACTTGGACAATTGGATGGGGAACTGGAAATTCATCCCTGGTTTGGCACTTACGTCTCTAATGGACACAGGCAACCTGTAAATATTTCATCTTTCAGGTCCCTGCTTGTTAAGGTTTCACTTCCCAAGCCCCTGTTTAGTCTTATCAAGGGTACCAGAACTTGTCAGAGATTTGGGATGTGTGGCCAGGCTTGGGAAGGCCTTTGTGGTTGTTAGCCTACTAAATGCCTATGAACCTAAAACAAGTCTCCGACATTCTAAGAACTGTATTGAAGAAACAAAACCTCTATACCACAAACAGGTTCCAACCAAAACAGTCAGCTGGCCAAATTTCGACAATAAACTGCACTGATGTGTTAAAACAACTTTATTCCACAACAAGTAACGACATTCCACTGGATAATGGATGTGATTATAGCTTATACCTCCCTCTCTTGGTATTTCAGGATGCCAGAAGTTGGCAGAGGAAACAGGCTATAAGAGGACAGAGGCCTCATGACTGTTGGGGTGGGGTACTAGCTAGATGGGGCAAAAATTACAAATTGGTAAAAAGAAGAATCTGTTCAGAACACTGAAACTACATTTCTTTTTCAGGTGACCCAGGACTCCCTGTATGGAAAGCTCTGCCCTTCACTACCTGTTAATTATTATTCCAACTATCAGGTTCCTGCACCTTAGGGTTATAGTGATGCATCCTTTGAAAATGTTTGTATACTACAGGCATTCTTCCTTCCATAATATTATTTTAAGTTACTGCAGTATTATTTTAAGTTACTGCAGTACATTTTAGACTTTTGTTAGTGGTTTGTGAAAATTGTACTTAAATCTATACAAACCCTGTTTATCCAGGTATGAAATAAAAATCTGCAGTGATTCCTTAACCATACTTAGAGTTTATCTAACATCTCTATATTAGCTGCTGCCATTAACAGTTTTAAAATCATTAGCTGCCACAGTCAAAGGGTATTTAAAACAGGATATTAAAATACTTTGCTGATGCCTACTGAGAGGATATGCCACAACATACTTTGTGATTATACATATTTCCTGATATCACCTTTTTTCTTTCCCGTTACTGAAAGAATAACATAACTAAACTGCTTTTAATGACAGTTTTGGATGCTGTTACTTCCTTTCCTGTGATGTGTGTGGAGGCATACATTATCCTTTACTAGAGCGGTTCTCTTTCATTTGCCACTGTGACCTTCATAGTTTACTTATATTCCAGTGTTATACTATTCCCAGAGACAATCTCATAGCAGTTTTTTGACAATCCAACTCTGAATCTTAATCTGATCATCAACAATCCAGACAGTGAGATTACAGTTGACTGAGGTTGCTGTTATAATAAAATGATGGTACAAAATATTGTGAACATACCTTCATATGACAAGAGTTGCAGACAGATCTAGAATGAGACAGAAGATTAAAAGAGGACATATGTTCAAACACGATGACAGTATGTAAAAGTACATTAAATAAAACACAATTCAGCATTAGTAATTATGTGAACATAACAATAACTCACTAATGTACCAGGTCCTTAGACAAGTTGTGTGTATTAACATATTTTAATACTTAACAAATATCCTTCGAGTGGCAGAATCATAAATGGTTGTTCAAAAGGCCTTTAATTTCCAAGTTTTGTTCTAGACACTAGAGGCAATGTTCTGTTATTGTGGGTATTTGTGTGCTGGGTGATTGTGGAGATTTGTTAACCTTGTTTGCATCTACATGTAAGAAACTGCTTACCATTGCAATGTATATCCAATAGGCAGTACCATGCGAAACATAAAATGAATTGATCCAAATGTATTGCTAACACATTTGTGGCTTAAACACACCAAACTATACTTTATTTTAGACATTATAAAAAGCAGGGCAGTCACCTACTTATTGGCACTTGTTGTGATGCAATCTAACAATAAATATCACATTTTGAGCAAGAAAACTCAAGAACTTCATTGTGTAAACATACATCCCAGATGGTGCTATAAGTAAGCAAGGAAATACCTTTTTCTTCAGAAAACAATCAAAACATAGGCCTACACCTGTATTACAAGTACTGTCATACAATATAAAGTATAAAGAATTAATAAAGAACATGTATCTGATTGTTAGTCTAACTGCTAAATGCACAAGGCAAGTCTATGACCACAGCAGGTCTACTTGTTCTCCCTGTCTCTGCATGGGTTTCTCTGAGTGCTTCAGTTCTCCTCGTGCTAAAAAGTTATTCTGTTAATGAACTGGTCGCTGAATTGCCCATAAATATGAGTGCAGTGTGTCAGCAGGAATGAATGAGCATCCTACAATGGACTGACATCCCATACAGCATTAGTTCTCTGTCTTATGTCCATTAAATGCCAGGATAGGCTAAAGCTGCCCCACGACCCTGAATTTGCTAATGTGGGTATTAGAGAATGATTAACCTTGCATGGAACTAGTATCTGTCTACAGGGTAGACCCATGGTGAATTACAGTAAATATGGGGTGTCATTTGCAAGATAACTAGCAGTTTAATGCATGGGTACTTACATGATCATTCGGCATGACAGCCATAGTCACCACTCCAAAATATGGTTCACTTGTTCATATTTAGAAGACAGTCATCCGTACAAGATTTTTATCAGCAGACTACTAAAAGATTTGCATTGCCAAAATACACAGCATATAGTATTATTAATGAATAACACTGCATGAGATGTGTTGACAGTCACATGCATCACCACAGTCATAAATAGCAAGAAAAAGTATGAGAGAATATGAGCCATGGAAGTACTGAAAACAGATGTGGGTGGATGTAGTGACATACAGTACAGCTGTGGGTAGCAGTAGGTTTGCATGTATACCAGACCTACCTGCAAACTGGAGCGCCATCCTCCATAACATCAGGACTAAGTATAAGAGGTATTAGGTCTACTCAGTAAGTAGAAACTTCCCAGGCTGCCAAGTACCCTCCCCTTTCCCATTAATGCCCTGAGGTACCAAGCTTTCCAGCTTTTCATTGCTGTACTGGGACAATAGACACAGCCTGTCTTTTGAGAATCTTAAGTGTTTCACACTGTAATATGAAATAAAAACTTTTCTAGATTACTTTTTTGCTTTTCTTTCACATTCTACTTTATTTGGTAAGACTTGACTAGAATGTTCTATATTTTTCCCTGTCAAAACTTTTTTTTCTTGTATTTGGACCTAGGACCTCCTTTCAGTCTAGTAATATAGAACATTCCTTCCAGAAACATGCCTGAGGAGCATGATTCCTACCCATGTTAGGCATTCCCAATGTTTGTATCACCTTGGAGAGTAGCATATGACATGAGGTGACTGTCCAATCTGCCAAGTGTTACCAAATCATACTTTATCCCATTTTCGCACAGGGTCGGGGGATCAAGTCTAACTGTTGCCATCTCTCCTGACTCAAAGCCATACTCCTACCTTCTTCCACACTCATGCATGACTGTTGCAGATCTACAGATATTCTTTCACACAATCCATCTACCTCTTTGCTGGACGTTCTCATTTCCTCGTACCCTCTTCCTGTCTGTCCTAAATCTTCTTCACCAGATTGTCTTCTGCTTTTCTGCATGTGTCCAAACCACCATAATCTGTTCTCTTTAATCTTTTCTGCAATTGGAGCTACTTTGGTTTCTGCTCTTATGTCCTCATTTCTTCATCTGTCCCACAGAATGCATGCTATCACCCTTCTCAGGCACTTCATTTCCATCACCTACAGCTTCTTCATCTACTTTGCCTTTACTGCCCAGGTTTCTGTACCATACAGTAGTACTGGTCGCACCACTGTCTTGTACACGTTACTTTTCAGCTTCTTTGGCATTCTTCTGTCGTAGACTACACCTGACACTCTATGCCAGTTGGCTGTGGCCCCTCTGATTCTAGCTTTGACTTCTTCATTCAGACTTCCCTTCTCCTCCACCACCACTCTCAGATACTTGAAGCTGTTTACCTGTTCCACTATCTTCCCTTCTATCTCAATTCTCAGCTTCTTCTGAGTTCCCCAGTTTGCTGCCATTGCCACTGTCTTATCTGTGCTTAGTTTCATCCCATATGCCTTCAGTTTTGCATTCAATTGCTCTATAATTTACTAGAGTTGTTGCTCAAAGTCTGCCTGTAATGCCACATTATCTGCATACAGCAACTTTGTTGATCTGTCCCCTCCAGCCTGTTTGCTAATGTTGTCCATCACAAGTATGAACAGCAGTGAGCTCAGAGCTGAACCCTGGTGTGCACCCACTCCCATTGGGAACCCCTCTGTGAGGCCAAACACTGTTCATACTTGAGTCATTCGGTCCTTGTACATAGCCTGCACTAATTCTACCAATGTTTCTGGGACTTCAGTCGACCGCATTATTGTCCAGATCAGCTTTCTTGGGACCTTGTGATATGCTTTCGCCAAGTTTAGGAATGCCCAGTTGGACTCTTTCCTCATCGCTAGCTTATTCTCAGCTATCTGTCTCACTGCAAACATCATGTCAGTTGTGCTTTATCCTGATCTGAATCTGAACTGCTCATCTCCCATCTTATATTCTACTACTCTACGTATCTATTTATAAATCACCCTCTCTAGAACTTTCATGCAATGCCAAGTGTTAACAAAGTCCATCTAGAAAAATAGAAGGGATAATTTGAAGTTCTATTTAAAAACAAAACAACTTTTCACTGAAAGACATTCCTAAGGCTTCTTTTTTGTTTAATCCAAGCAACAAGCATCTCATCCAGTATTCAGGTCAGTTAAATAGCTCAGATAGCCAGACGTCTACTACTATTACTAAAACATAGATGAATTGGTGCTATAGATCACTGTCAAATTATCAGACATTTAGCTGGAGCTGTACAGTTAACGCCTTTACTTGAATTAGCCAAATTATCTACAGCATATGATTATGTTCAGAGAGGGCTGCTTCCCTTTCTCCAAGCAGCTTGAGATCCTAATGCCAACTACTGCCCCCTCCCCTGCTATATGGAGATAGAAAGACATTGGTGATTTTTTTTTTGTCTTACTCTAGAATACCTTGAATTTCCTTTTCAGCACCATGCTTTCTGTGCTGGTCCTAAGAATGCTGGCCTCATCCTTTATGTCACAGTTCCTGCTTTCAGTGCTGGTCCTGAGATGGCTGGCCTGATCCTTGATGTCACAGTTCCTGCTTTCAGTGCTGGTCTTGAGAAGGCTGGCCTCATTCTTGATGTCACAGTTCCTGCTTTCAGTGCTGGTCCTGAGAATGCTGGCTAGATCCTTGATGTCACAGTTCCTGCTTTCAGTGTTGGTCCTGAGAAGGCTGGCCTGATCCTTGATGTCACAGTTCCCTGCTTTCAGTGCTTGTCCTGAGAAGGCTGGCCTCATCCTTGATGTCACAGTTCCTGATTTCAGTGCTGGTTGTGAGAATGCTGGCCTCATCCTTGATGTCACAGTTCCTGCTTTCAGTGCTGGTCCTGAGAAGGCTGGCCTCATCCTTGATGCCACAGTTCCTGCCTTCAGCGCTGGTCCTGAGAAGGCTGGCCTCATCTTTGATCTCACAGTTCCTGCTTTCAGTGCTGGTCCTGAGAATGCTGGCCTCATCCTTGACGTCACAGTTCCTGACACTATATCCTAGGATACCTTGGATTTCTTTTTTCACAGTTTATATGCCACTCCTGAAGATGCAGGCCTCAATTTCAATGGCATAGGTCATCATTTCGTGACCTGTGTCAATGCTGATCTCTAATGTGTTGGTATCAATATCATACGAGTCAACAGTAATGCTTTCAGCATATGCTATTACATTGGTTGGATTACTCTGACACTGACTTTGCCAATGCTGTAGCTCTCAATCCCAGTGGTGTTTTTTGTGCCAGTATGATTGCTGGCCCTCTTGGTGTTTATGTTGATCCTGACCTGTCTAAACTCAGGGTTTTCAACATTAGGTCTCTCTGTTCTTGACACTGATGTGGAGCCAGTAAGCTTCTTTGTTGTGGTTCTCACTGACAATGCATATGCCATCCTTAACACCTGCATCTAATTCTTGGTTGGTGCAGCCTATTTTTGAGCTGTTAGCCCTACAACCTGTTCTACAACAACAGTTAGAGAAGTCACAGTCCTTCTGATATCCTTTCAATGATACCTGCACCAAAAAGGGTCTCTTCCTCCTCTTCTTCAGAATTCTCTCCAGTTAAGAAGCTCTTTGGGAGAGAAAGTACTCTGGGTCCCCCCCTCAAGACTCTCATAGCAGATGAGGACGAGGATGCTGATTTCCCCATATGCCTCTGGATGACCTCATGTCTGGGAAGTGCACTGATCAGTATCATCCTTGCTCCAGCAATCCTTATCGGTGGTACTTGTACCCCCCATTGGTGGACATCTTGAAGAATCCTACAAAGGGAGCTTAACAAAATGATGATGCAATAGCCTGTAAGAAGGCCTGTTGTATCACTCAACCCCCAAGAGTGTGGGGATTATGGTCCCTTTGAAGGCCAATCACAACCTTCAGCCCTCAAGAAAGTAGAGAGTTTGGTTATAAATACCCTGTCCTAACATTTTTATTTCAACAGTATCCTTAAAAAGAATCCAGCTCCCCACACCATAGCTGTTCATTCTCAATCAAGGTATGTATAGCAAAGAATACTCCAAGGAAGTGGGTATATTTGACCACCCCATATATTCTGTTGACATCAAATGACTTACATTGTGGATTTTGAATGTGGTACATCTCATAAAATGCCTCACACTATTGAGCATTTGCTAGATGCGCCTATAAAACACAGTCTTCGCCTAGTCCCCAACTGCATCCACCAAAGCTAACCTTACAATGCTCATTTTTGTACCACTGGAGATGGTTTAGCCAGAGCCATAGAATCTGTCACTGCTGTGTGCTATCACACATGGGATTTTGCTGGGAGCACACAAGTAACATTAGAACCCCCTTTTCAGTGTTCTGTATTCTTGGGTATGAAATAGAGGCACACCTAGAAAATATAAAGAAGTAGGACAAGACCCTCACTGCTGTGGGCATAACGTTGCAGACACATCAATTCTTCTTTTCAAAGACCCTGTGGGAATTAGTGTTACATGTGGCTCAAGTAGTGTACAATTAATAGTAGACCGAAAAAAAACCCAGTAACTATGGCAGCTTCCAGAATGATTACTGAACAAATAGCAAGGATTTTGCAATCATTGGAGAACCATGGCCCACTCTTGGGTGGACAACAAGAGTCCTGATGCCTTGCCCAAATGCCTCATTGTAGAGTCAGTTTGAAGAAGTTTGTCCATCCTCCTGTTTGTATGGGAATTCATCATCTTAACCAGGTCCCTGACAATCAAAGGTTACTTGGCTCCTTTCGAAACTTGACCTATTCCACCATTTCATCCCTTACCTGATATCTCACTGCATCAAACTCTCCACAAGAAGGGAGGCCCTTAGTCTCCTTGAAAAAAAACATTCAAGAGATTTCATCAGAGCAGAAGAGATTCAGATTTTATTCCAGATTCTTATAAAGCCCCACCCCCCAAAATAATCATAAAAATGCAAATGCAGGACCACAGACCAATACTAGAGCTAAGCAGCAATCCTCAGACCATTATTAGATTTAAGCATCCTAAACACTTTTATCCCCAAATAAATCTTTCATAATTGTCATAGGACAGTGAGCCCCTCATTTCATAGGTTCATTGGTTATAGGTGTGTACTAAGTTAATGGCCCAGGTGCCTTTACAAGCCTAGTGCATAGAAGTGCCCGGGCATCGTGCCGCCCAACATTAGTTCCCAGTGCCTCTATCAAGTAGAGCCACTGGAGTGATCCCCAGGGTGAACTTTCTATTACCCATCCTCTCATCAAGATTTCTCTTGAAGAGGGACAGCGAGGTGCTCTTTATGGGAAGTCTATTCCAGAGCATGGGCAGTCTCTAGGTGAGGAACCTGTCACTCCAGCATGTTCTGTTGATTGTGGTAATGAGGTTGAGGTCTCTGAAGCATGTGGTACAGAGGGATTGGGATTTCTTTAGATGTAGCATTTCTAACAGACCTGGGTCAGACATGGCTTTGTAAGTCAAGCAATGATCACCTCTAAGTAGGCGATATGAGACAGAGAATAGCTGGAGTCTTTTGAGTCTGTCCATGTAGGACATGTGTTTAATGCCTAGGATCCTCTTTGTGAGATATTTCTGTGATCTCTCCAGCTGTTGCAGGTGTCTAGTGAGGTACATGCCAAATGGGGGCATTATACTCAATGACTGGTATAATGAGAGAAGAGTAGAGAGAGATGATGACCTCTTTCTTCCTGGATGCAAAGCCCTTGGTAATGAGATGTGCCACATAGAAGGATTTTCTGACCACAGTGGCAATGTGGTCGTTGAAGGAGTGGTTGCTGTCAACCTGCATCCCCAGATCTCTTATAATGCCTTCAGTGTTCAGTGGGCTCCCATCGATGTGGTAATCAGTGGGAACTGAGTTTTTACCAAAGGGGATAATGACACATTTTTTGGCATTAAGATTAAGGCCATGGTTTCGACATCAGTCATTGGTATCAGTGAGGTCTTTCTGTACGATGTCTGCATCACTTGGGGAGTTAATAATGGCTCCCAGCTTGCAGTCGTGTGCGAACTTGGTCAGCCAGAGTCCCTTTGTGTTGGCCTGGACTTCTGAGAAGTAGATGCTGAACAGGAGAGGACCCAGGACCAATCCCTGTGGGACTCCACTCGTGACTGGTCGGCAGTCTGACTTGGAGTCTACTACTTTCACACTGTGGGTTCTATTTATGAGCCAATTTACAACCCACCTACTGATATAGGGGTTGATACCTAGTATGGTGAGTTTATCAATAATTTCTGAGTGAGGAATGATGTCAAAGGCCTTGACCAGATTGAGGTAGGCTGTATGCACTGCCTTACCTTCATCCACAGCTCTGGTGACTGACTCAAAGAAGTCAACCAGATTGAGCAGGCATGATCTCCCTTTCACAAAGCCAAATTGCGTGGGGTCTAGAGTTTGGAGATTTCCTATATCTTTGTTAATCAGGTCCATGATGATGTGCTCCATATCTTTACATATCAGACTCATCAGGCTAATGGAGAGGGATGACTGTAGCAGTGCACCATTCATTAGGGATAAAGCCTGAGGTGAGGCTGTGACTGAACAGGGCACACAGATGTGTTGCCATTTCGCTTTGTAGTTCATATAGAACACAGCCAAGGATATTATTGGATCCCATGGAAGCTTTATTCTTGGCCTCGAACAATGCAGATTTAACCTGTGCTGCAGTAATGCTGGGTGCCTGGCATTCTTCTGGTATTGTGATTGGTCCTTTAGGGGGAGAAAGGGGTAAAGGTGGCACTGAATCTGTCAGCCAGTATGTTGGCAATATCTGTTGGCTCAGTGTAGGAGGTACCATTGTGCAGTAACTCAGAGCAAATTTGGGTATTGCCGTGGAGGTTCTTGATATAACTATAGAAGGCTTTGTGATTGTTTTAGTGTCTGCTGCAATTCTGCCTTCATAGCTCATTTTAGAGGATTTGATGAGGGATCTCAACTTTTTATTGAAGCTAATTAGGGAGTTTTTCCAGTCTTGGGACTTCACCTTTTTCTGCAACAGTTTCTTCCTTTTATTGTAGAGTTTATTAATGGCAGGGGACCAGCAGGTTGGCTTCCTTTTTTTGGAGGAGAGCGTCTTGGTTCTGTTGGGTATGGCTAGTTCCATGCATTTATGTACATGTTCGTACAGTATAATTGGTGTATGATTTGGCAGTCATCCAGCTATTTTCTATTGAAATTAGCCACCTCTGTTTTTAGGAGCCCAAAGTCAACTTTAGAGAAGTTTTTCAAGGTGGTTACCTTTGCGGGGGTGTGGGTGAGATGTGGATTTCCATGGTGATTAGTTTATGGTCAGATCTGACCAGGGAGGGATTGACTACTGGTATACAGTAATGGTCACCCATGTTAGTAATAACCAGGTCAAGGATGTTGCTTCCTCTAGTGGGGGTCAGAATGAGCTAGTCCAAGGCACTGGAATTGATGAATTCCAGGAAGCGTTGGGCCAGAGTATTGGTGCCTGAGTAGTTCTTCCACTTGATGGAAGGGTAGTTGAAGTCTCCTTGTATTAGAGTGTTGGGTTGGACACTGATAGATTCCAGGGTGCTTAGGAACATGGAGTGAGAGTCTAGGGATATGTTGGGGACCTATAGCAGGCTATGACCTGGATCGCCATCTTACCCAATGTTAGTTGTACCTGAAGTATCTCAGATGCATTATGCTGGGCTACTAGTCTGGAGGTGTGCATATCCTTTATGAATATGGAGACACCAGTGCCTTTGGAGCTACGGTCCATGTTTCAGGGCTGAAAGGTGTGGAATGAGTTGTAGCCTGATAGCGCAAAGGTGCTTTCTGCCGCTTTAAACCAGGTCTCCATTACAGCACAAATGTCGATGTTCTCCATTTTGAGGAGTGCTTCAAGCAATTGCATCTTGAGATTTAGACTTCTAGCATTGAGCAGCATGACCCTCAGATTGCATTTATTTATAGCTGTTATGCTGGTAATTTTGTCTTTGGAACACCACCTAAAAAAGGCACTATAGGGGTGGCAAGAGCCTTAGCCAGTACCCGGAAACACAGGAGTGACAGATGCAGGCCATCTCTGGCAAAGAATCGAGGTTGGTCAATCATGTCGTCCTAACCAGACAGATACTGGATCCCCTTAGAATGACACCAGAAACTTAGCCAATTGTTGAAGTCAATTATTTTTTGTTTGTACTGCGGTATCATTCTGGGTGACGGTAGGATGCTCAGGGCTAGGGTCATACCTGCTTGGGACACATAATCCGAGAGCTCCACCATGTCTCTTTTCATGTAGTCCAGGGAGGTGCATCTCCGGTTATTCACACCCACATGGACAATGACAGAGTCATACTTGCACTTGTTGTGGAGTGACCTGAATGCATGTGTTATGTGTAGGATTCTGGCACCTGATAGACAGCTGACTGTTACCTTCTCCTTATTCAGCCTAGTGAGTGGGACATCTGTGTGTCTCACTATTGAGTCACCTATGATTAGTGTATTGGGCAAGGTATTTAGCCTTAAGGGCTTAGGTTGAGGGGCACACTGTGGAGGTGAGCTATGTATCCTGTGGTTTGTGCTGTGTTGTGGTGGTATGTCATATTAGAAGAAGGCTGGATGTACTCTTTGGACATCCAAGATATCTACCTCCACATAATGATTACAAAGGAGTTTGGGAGATATCTCTGTATTTCTGCTTCTTGGAAGCAGCCAGTGATTACAAGTTCTAGATACTTCCATCTGGACTCATTTCAGCCCCAGAGTCTTTAACAAATGCCTTTTCAAAGTGGCAACCCACCAGAAGTTGCAGGGAACCAAGACATTTTAATATCTAGACTACTGTCTCCTAGCTGACTTATGGTTTAACCTCTGGCTGTAGAAAGGGAGTCTATGACCAAGATATTCCACTGCCTTAGTATTACAGTGAACTAAGCAGTTACTGATGATCCATTCTCAGCTGCTCACCTTCATCAGCTGTTATGGACACAGCTCTTTGCAGGACATATCTACTGTTGAAATGGTTATAGTATCCTCAATACAATGTCTCTGTCATTTTGAAATCCAAAAGAACCTTGGCTCATCTTTGTCTCAAGACTTTAGGTCTTATGGTGTCATCCTTCCTGATGGTGCACATAACCAGATTCCATATAAGGGTGATACCAGTGGTTGCAGACATAAATCTTCAAAGCATACAATATTAACCATTCATGGTGGATGAAGATCCAAACATTATTAGAGTCAATCCATTTCACTTATCCACTCCCATGGTTGCAGTGTCATTGTTTCTGCATCTGCCCCAGAGCTGGAGGCATTTCACTGAGTAGACAATTCAAGGTGTTCAGATGTATTTGAATCCACCCTCCAAATACCACCCAAAAGAAGCAGGAAGACCTTCTTAGCCTCCTAGCCTTTCAGGACTCACTTCTTCAAAGTGTGATTGCTATCCACTTTCAAAAAATGATTTGATATGTCAACAAATGAGGGGGGACTTTTTATCCATTATGTTGAGAAGCCATTCAGAATGGTGATGGGCCATTCAGTTGAAATATTTTTAATGAACGGGCTCAGTTCTTGTTTGCTGATGTCTCATAAATGGTCCTTCAGTAACTCAGAAGTCAATTTAATTTTTGGGCCAAACCTTATTCAACCTCTGTAGCTAATTCTCCTTCACCCTCCCATTGGGTCATCTAGTGCAGAAATGACCCCTGACCCTTGAACTCCTTTGTTTATTTTCCCTACTTCCTCTGATGAAGTTTATTCTGAAATGAAGGTAAACAAGATCAGGGTACTTCTTATGTCCTTTTATTGGCCCAACAGATTTCATTTCTACCACTTTGTTTGCTGGAAATAAATCAGAGGTTGCATCCATCATTAATGCTACTCACTAACTCAGCCCTATGGCAGCCATTACCTGGATATTCACTCTCTCAGGGTGACAGCGTGTCTGATCTTGGTTTGCTACTCACCAGTAACCCCACTTTCTCCTCTTGAGTGGTTCAGATTATTTCTTCCTCTTAGAAAGTGAGCACTCATAAGACATACAAAGACAAATGGTCCAGTTTCTCTATTTGGGCTACTGTGAAATTATTACACCCTTTTTCAGTCCCGTCCCATCCATCCTGGATTCTCTCTCTCCCCCAGACTTGTGATTCTGGGCTGAGTTATTCCTCAGCTCATTCCCTGAGGCCCATAATCCTGCACTGCTTCCCCCATGCAAATATATGCATTTGTTTGTTTGTTTGTTTTGTTTTGTTTGTTTAGTTGGTTAATTATGTACTTACTTACTAAGGAGGGATTTTTTTTAAACTTCTCCCTCCCACTCTCACTCTGCCTTTGGCTGTATCCCTGTGTTCCATGGATGGGATGAATATCCGTTGATCCTCAATGGCTCATTTCCAGGTAATCACAGTCAAGACCCTTTGCTGGGTGCGACTTTTGACACCTCAGGAGGTCAACCTTAAGGTAGTACAGTAATTTAGTCCTGGGGAGCAATGGATCCAGTGAGTAACTGCAAATATGGACCCAGGAGCCCTCATGCTTGTACTGGCTTGTCAAGTTTGCTAGCTGTGGCAGCAACTACTGTAAGTGAATTAGGACATTGTTGTTACCCTCTGTTTTATCCTGAGATATCTTGCAAGGCTTCTGGTCACCACTACACATTTTGCAGGCATCAGCTTTCCCAAAACCCTCCTCCAAGTCAGGAGCGCTGTCCATCAGCTGCTTCATTTTAGAAAATATATATAACATGAAAACTCAGAGCTGAACAAAGAAAAATACTGTTGACAGGATGTTTGCAGCTTGTTTATGAAACATTACAAAAATTAATTATCTTATTTATTCCAGCTGTGAAAACTCATTTTAAGACTGTAAATCTACTGACGGACTGCACTGTGAAGATGCATTTGTTTGAACTATTCTGCTACTTTTGTCAAAAAGCTCTGGAAGTAAATATTGAATTTTAGACTATAACCTTTCAGAGTTCTGCAGCACATTAATTATTTTCTTTTCTGGTTTACTGTAAGCTGTTCTACCTTTCCTGCCACTTAATTGTTTATTGTATGTTTTTTTTAAATTCTACTGCACTTTTAGAACACACCCTTTTCTTCATAATCTTCTCTACTGCTTCTGAGAATTATACTGCTTTAATTTGTCAATAGGATTTTATTTGAAGTGCATTTTGCTTTAATCGTCTTTATCATGCATCACAAAGGCATCTCACCATTCAACCCCATGTGTTACTACTAGCTGTACTCCAGTGTTTATTTCCACATTCCCCCATGAGCCTCATGCTTGCCACTGCAGACTGTATATACCCCTGTCTGGCAGGAATACAGGTGGTAAAATATCAAGGCCACCAATCATGACCTCAGGTTCTTAAGGGATTTTTTTTTATCTGCCAGAAATTCCAAAGACAAGCATTAAATGTAATGACATTAAGCTCAATATGAATGACAACTTTGACACTTGCTCTATAAGTTTAATGCTATTCACCTGCAGTTGTACAGTCCGTCCTGCTTTCATTATTGTTAGGTGCAAATGTGTGACAATTTTTATTCCCCCATGTAAATCGGGAGAACAGTGAGAGCCACAGCATCTCACCTAATCAGACCAGTTCTACCAGGCCTGGGTGACTTGCTGAACTCTGCCACTAACAGCAAAGTTTGGAATGTAACCCTTATGGCAAATGAGGTGCCTATGCATGTGCAATGGGACATTTACATTTTTTGCCACTGTTCCTATACTCTACTGTTATTCATTCTTTCATTCTCAAATTAACCTCTTAATTCATTTCTCAAATCCAAGAAAAAGGAAACCGCAAAACAATCTAAATGGTGAAAACACTGGAACTAACTGGAGACACCCGTGGAGGAAGTTTCAAAGTTTTTATTGTACATAAAGTGCTTTTCGTCACAACAAATGCTGCAACTTCTTCAGATAAAATGTAATGATAAAACCTACTATTTATTTAAAATCATAACAATTATTTACACTTAATAATCCAATTACTTATAAAATGTAATGATAAAACCTATTATTTATTTAAAATCATAACAAGTATTTACACTTAATAATCCAATTACTATCTTACAGTACCACCCACTTAGGTTAACCCTTCTTTACCTAGACCCATGTCGAATGTCAGATCTACATGCTTAAAGTCAAGGTTAGCTTTATATTAAAGAATCTTTATAATCTTATAAAAGTGTTGGAATAAATCAACAAATCATCAAATTCTTATGATTTTAAATAAATAGTAGGTTTTATCAATACATTTTATCTGAAAAACTTGCAACATTTGTTGTGACGAAAAGCACTTTATGTACAATAAAAACTTTGAAACTTTCTCCATGTGTGTCTCCAGTTAGTTCCAGTGTTTTCATCATATGGATTCTTAATTCATTTCTGGCTGCCAGTGGGATTAGAGCTTATCCCAGCACTACTCAAAGAGTGCAAGGCAGAGGAATTAATTCTGAATGGGTTGCCAGCCCATTGCATGATGTACACAATCATACACTCAGTGCCATAGCGCATGTGCACACCGACACGCACGCACACACACACACACACACACACACACACACACACACACACACACACACACACACACACATCAGACACTTTAGAGGAATGCCATTTCATCTATGGGAAATCTTCAGGAGGTTGAAGGAACACCTGGAGAGAACCTTTGTGGACACAGGCAGAAAGTACAAACTCCACAAAGAAGGTCACTAAGATGCTAACCAGGGGAAGTGAGCACTGTGAGCCAGCAATGCCAGATGCTGTGTAACTATGCTCGCCCACACACACACTTTATGCACCTAACTTGATTTTTTCCCAGAAACACTCCCTTGCTTTACTAAAATCAACCTGCCTTATATCCAGCACTGTAACATTTCTATTACTTGCTTCTGCTGCAATGTGTACTCTGATTGGTACTGTACAGTGGTCATTGGCTACCACAAGGCTACCAGCTTTATAATGTGGGATCATTTTTGCATCCCCACTGGCAAGTACTAGGTTAAGGCTGGCTCCTGCTGAATGTTTTCTGACAGGAGTTGTTTGAGGCATGCCCTCTGTGGTGCATCAAATAAGTCTTTGATCCTGGATGTTTCTAAAGTTAACATCTGTTGCAGACCACTTTGTTGTGGCCTGGTTGTCTGTAGTTGCTGCAAAACTTTTCCTGAAGTATCTTAAGTTTAGTGCATAAAATACAGGAGTTTGGGGGTCTCCCTGTGCAAAGAAGTGTACAGGATGAAGCCCATAAAACTGCCAATGTTTTATTAATTTTGTTTACATGTTTAGTTGTTGAAAAATAGGCTGGCAAGAAGTAGGCAGAATCCAGAAGTTACATTATCTCCATCAGCAGTATGCCTCCATGCCGTCATTCTAGGTATTCAGTTTTCTTACTCAGACAGCAATCTTTAAATGTCTCTTGCACAAATAAATGCAGAGGTAATGCTCTGTTCACCATGGACAGTTGGCTGGGACCATGAAAGATGCTCAGGGCAGTTTATTAGAAGGGAAGCCTTATAATGGCCCTTTTTGCAGGAGCACCTGAATGCATACAACATTGAACTTCCATAAACTAAGAAGGATGCATGGAAAAAAAACAAATAAAATGGTCAGTCAGTGAGCTATGTTTCTAAGTACTTAAGGGCACCTACAGCTACCTAAAAATACAGACCATGTTTTACAACAGCAGAGAATGCTCTTCATATTCTAGTAGGGAAGTCCCCACTGGGAGTAGTAATACTTACACTGAAAAATAAGTTAGAGGAAAATGCTGACCATGAAAAGACAGCTTGATAAAGAACCGCTGCTCATGTGAAAATAAAAAAAATAGAACTATATAAAAAGGGATCATGTGACTCATCCTGAAAAGACTGCCATATATATAGATCTGCTGCTCATGTAAAAATAAAATAAACTTAAGTATGTAAAAATTGTTCTTGTGACTCACCTAAAAGATAGCCAGATATAGATCTGCTGGTCATACAAAACTAAAATAAATACAGATATATAAAAAGTGTTCTTAGGCTCTTGTGAAGCAACAAGGGGATCCATGACAGACATCTTGGCAGTGAGACATCTATTATCCACAAGGGAAAACAAAATGAGTCTTCACATACAACAGCTTTCAGCCACTTAAAACATTGTTGGCTATCCTAAGTTAACCACCTCTTAATTTTCTACTCATCAGACAGTCAACACTACCCAGTTGTGTTAACTGTTTAGTAGGTTTACATAAGGTACAGTACTAATAGATGCCAAATGCTTCATAAATCTGATTAAATGGCCCTAGTTTTCCCCTTTAAGGTTTAACTACATCTGTCACCTGCTTAATGTCGTGTCAATTCTCATTCCAGACAGTGCCCCAAAAGGGTGTTAACTAAATCACTACAGAGTTCATAGATCACAAGATTTTGTTCAGAGCAATTGATCAGGTTATAATTGATCTGGTAGGTGGTGCTGATTCATTAAAATTGCAGAGGCTTGAATTACTATGGCAACTAAAAACAAATGTGTGCCATTACCCAGGCCTGAATGAAATTTGCTCCGTATTATGTATTTTAAAACTTAAAAGTTGGATGAGATAAGGAAATGTACTGTGGTCATCAAATAGCCTATTGGAAGCCAGCATTTTCAAAGTAGATACATTTATGTTATATTGAATGTTGTGCAACATTATGTATTTTAAAACCAAAAGAGTGATGAAATAAGGCAGTGTGGTGTATTTATTTAACAGTTCATTGGAGCTGTTATTTATAGAACATACAAACACACTTATTTTCTAAGTACTTGTAGGATATGAGGTTGTGTTAAGATGTTGTGTTTAGATTATTAGTAACTTTAGTTTAGTTGGTTGATTTATTCAACACGTTTATAAGATTATAAAGATTCTTTAATATAAAGCTAACTTTGACTTTAAGCATGTAGATCTGACACTTGACGTGGGTCTAGGTAAAGAAGGGTTAACCTAAGTGGGTGGTACTGTAAGATAGTAATTGGATTATTAAGTGTAAATAATTCTTATGATTTTAAATAAATAGTAGGTTTTATCAATACATTTTATCTGAAAAAGTTGCAACATTTGTTGTGACGAAAAGCACTTTATGTACAATAAAAACTTTGAAACTTTCTCCATGGGTGTCTCCAGTTAGTTCCAGTGTTTTCATCATATGGATTCTTAATTCATTTCTGGCTGCCAGTGGGATTAGAGCTTATCCCAGCACTACTCAAAGAGTGCAAGGCAGAGGAATTAATTCTGAATGGGTTGCCAGCCCATTGCACGATGTACACAATCATACACTCAATGCCATAGCGCATGTGCACACCGACACGCACGCACACACACACACACACACACACACACACACACACACACACACACACACACACACACACACACACACACAACAGACACTTTAGAGAATTCCATTTCATCTATGGGAAATCTTCAGGAGGTTGAAGGAACACCTGGAGAGACCTTTGTGGACACAGGCAGAAAGTACAAACTCCACAAAGAAGGTCACTAAGATGCTAACCAGGGGAAGTGAGCACTGTGAGCCAGCAATGCCAGATGCTGTGTAACTATGCTCGCCCACACACACACTTTATGCGCCTAACTTGATTTTTTCCCAGAAACACTCCCTTGCTTTACTAAAATCAACCTGCCTTATATCCAGCACTGTAACATTTCTATTACTTGCTTCTGCTGCAATGTGTACTCTGATTGGTACTGTACAGTGGTCATTAGCTACCACAAGGCTACCAGCTTTATAATGTGGGATCATTTTTGCATCCCCACTGGCAAGTACTAGGTTAAGGCTGGCTCCTGCTGAATGTTTTCTGACAGGAGTTGTTTGAGGCATGCCCTCTGTGGTGCATCAAATATGTCTTTGATCCTGGATGTTTCTAAAGTTAACATCTGTTGCAGACCACTTTGTTGTGGCCTGGTTGTCTGTAGTTGCTGCAAAACTTTTCCTGAAGCATCTTAAGTTTAGTGCATAAAATACAGGAGTTTGGGGGTCTCCCTGTGCAAAGAAGTGTACAGGATGAAGCCCATAAAAACTGCCAATGTTTTATTAATTTTGTTTACATGTTTAGTTGTTGAAAAATAGGCTGGCAAGAAGTAGGCAGAATCCAGAAGTTACATTATCTCCATCAGCAGTATGCCTCCATGCCGTCATTCTAGGTATTCAGTTTTCTTACTCAGACAGCAATCTTTAAATGTCTCTTGCACAAATAAATGCAGAGGTAATGCTCTGTTCACCATGGACAGTTGGCTGGGACCATGAAAGATGCTCAGGGCAGTTTATTAGAAGGGAAGCCTTATAATGGCCCTTTTTGCAGGAGCACCTGAATGCATACAACATTGAACTTCCATAAACTAAGAAGAATGCACGGAAAAAAAAACAAATAAAATAGTCAGACAGTGAGCTATGTTTCTAAGTACTTAAGGGCACCTACAGCTACCTAAAAATACAGACCATGTTTTACAACAGCAGAGAATGCTCTTCATATTCTAGTAGGGAAGTCCCCACTGGGAGTGGTAATACTTACACTGAAAAATAAGTTAGAGGAAAATGCTGACCATAAAAAGACAGCTTGATAAAGAACCGCTGCTCATGTGAAAATAAAAAAAATAGAACTATACAAAAAGGGATCATGTGACTCATCCTGAAAAGACTGCCATATATATAGATCTGCTGCTCATGTAAAAATAAAATAAACTTAAGTATATAAAAATTGTTCTTGTGACTCACCTAAAAGATAGCCGGATATAGATCTGCTGGTTATACAAAACTAAAATAAATACAGATATATAAAAAGTGTTCTTAGGCTCTTGTGAAGCAACAAGGGGATCCATGACAGACATCTTGGCAGTGAGACATCTATTATCCACAAGGGAAAACAAAATGAGTCTTCACATACAACAGCTTTCAGCCACTTAAAACATTGTTGGCTATCCTAAGTTAACCACCTCTTAATTTTCTACTCATCAGACAGTCAACACTACCCAGTTGTGTTAACTGTTTAGTAGGTTTACATAAGGTACAGTACTAATAGATGCCAAATGCTTCATAAATCTGATTAAATGGCAACATCATTATGTGCTCTTCCACATTTCAAGGTGCGCTTGAACTAAACATCATGTAATGACAGGGTACACATGCAACACGCCCTCAGTAAATCTGTTAAACACAGGTGTCAATGTTGCTCACCTTTTGCAGAAGAAGCAGGACGAGGGCCAGGAAAAGAGAGGAAACTTCACCCTACAGCAGCAGCACACCTGACAATTCAAATGTAACAGTGTGAGGTTAGCAGGTCTCCATACTTCATAAAGTTATTCTATGACCGATAGTTAACATATAAAAGAAGTGGCACCAGACAACTGATCAGTTACATTGAGCAAAAGACAACTAATAGGGCCCCAGTCTTTGGGACACGGACACACACACACACACACACACACACACACACACACACACACACACACACACACACACACACACACACACACACACACACACACAGACACTTATGAACATTTTGTTATGAAGCAACACATATTTCACAGAAATACAGTTTATTATAGCATATGAAGATCACATGACCCACCCAGTTTGACTATTTCCAAATTAATGACCTGCAGATCCTACACAACCGAATGCTCATATGTTTACCCACACTACTGTAAGCCTTGCCTTATTCTGCCCTATACATTCTTGAGTTACTTTACTCATTTTTTTCTCAACAGGTTCTTCTGGAGGGTTGCTACAGTCATCAGCCACATTATTGTAAAATAATAACTATTCTCCCCTTGTATTCTCAGACTGTATTGCTTGACCCAGTTAGATATCAGTTGTTTTGTTGGTAGTGCCCATTTTTATTTGTGGCTCAAAGAAGAAATCTCCAAGAAAAACATTGCCATGTAACATTACGTACTGACATTCATGCTATTACTAAATTGCCTTTTGGAAAAGACAATAGTTGGCTTTAATTAAAAATGTGGGAATTAAGGCTTGATTTATTTGAGCTACTGCAACCCCTTAGTTAACATAATTAGTAAGCAGGGGTGAGGGGCACACCTTGTAAGTAAGCAGGGGTGAGGGGCACAGCCCATAAGTAAGCAGGGTTGAGGGGCACAGCCCGTAAGTAAGCAGGGGTGAGGGGCACAGCCTGTAAGTAAGCAGTGGTGAGGGGCACAGCCCATAGGTAAGCAGGGGTGAGGGGCACAGCCCGTAAGTAAGCAGGGGTGAGGGGCACAGCCCATACGTAAGCAGGGGTGAGGGGCACAGCCCATACGTAAGCAGGGGTGAGGGGCCCTAGACCATAAATAAGCAGGGGTGAGGGGCACAGCCCGTAAGTAAGCAGCGGTGAGGGGCACAGCCCATAGGTAAGCAGGGGTGAGGGGCACAGCCCGTAAGTAAGCAGGGGTGAGGGGCACAGCCCATACAATGTCAGGAGGGTGCTGGCTGCACAGCCCTCTGTGGAAAATATGTTTTGAAAAGTGTATCTAGTGTGTCCTTGCAGTCACTGTACCGAGTAATCGCATTTGATAGCTAAATGTTTTTTTTTTCTTTTCAGTTCTGTAACAACATGATTGCTCAGATTACCAACATTTTCAGAGTCATCATTATGATTTCTTTCCAAAAGGTGTATGATCAGCAATAGATACCCAAATGGACCACATTCTAAACACATTATCAGCTTTGCAGTTAGATGGAGGTAAAGGAATCAGTTCTACAAAATATAAACCAACTTGCACATCAAATAGAAATAAATGGCCTACGGGGAGACCTGAAGAAGGTAATGCACAAATCTAAACTACTTGAGGGGGAATATTTGGTGAAGTAGGTAATTTACTGAAGTGTTTTATGATACTACCTGAAAAACAACTATGTATGCAATAGTGCAGAAGAATCGTATGTGAAACAGAGTGAAGGGCTTATCTATAAACAGACACTTAACTTTGCAACTTTAAATTCAATAACTTTGCCACACTACCAGACTGAACATACATTGGCCCATTAACAACCTCAACTACATACAACTTGCTAGGTCATGGTATCCTGGCTCAGTGGCACACAGAGGAGAAGTCATGACCACAACTCCAAAGAGCAGTGATCAGTTAGAGTGAGTAGAGTGCATCAGCTGACTCATCTGGGGGTGGGGCTGGGATGGTGGTTTCCTGGTCACCTGATTTGCTCTCTGGTAAGCAGAGGCTTGCAACTCTCAAACAGCATTTACCTAACTGATGTGGTCTCTGCTCTTCCTGGGTTGTGAAGGTAGCCCTGGTTGATGCAAGTGTGTGTGTGTGTGTGTGTGTGTGTGTGTGTGTGTGTGTGTGTGTGTGTGTGTGTGTGTGTGTGAGTGACATGCACATATATAGAGAGGGTATAGAACGCCTCTGTTATAAAGCAGGTACCCATGCCAGCCACCAGGGAGGTAGGATTAGGGGTTTCAGCATTAAAGTCCTGATGTTTGCCAGAATTGACTGTTGCCTCACAGAGAATGAATGGTTTAGTGCATTGCAAGTGGGGGGCTCATGACTGTCAGCCAGTAAGGACCTTCAAAAAAACAAAAAAATATATATAGGTCATGGTGATAGTGAAAATTTTAGTAATGTCACTTTGACAGAACAGCCCTGCTACAGTGTGAGACTATCCACCAAGTTCAGCTTCTTATAATTCTACCACAGTGCCAGGCCAGACTGACCATGATCTATGAACTTGCCAGAGAATGAAACCATGCTAACATTTAGTGTCAGAAACAACATAAGCTTCATATAACAATGCTGTCAAAATGCAAATCACACTAACAGTGGCCTCACTGAGATAGCAGAAAACAGTATTTTGCAAACAATTAAAACAATGCAGATCAGAGTAATGGTCCATATGCTGTGAAATGAATGACTGAGGACAAAAAGAAATAAGTTAAAAAATGTTTAGTTATTATCGTTGTAGTTCACACAGAATTCCAAGGAAAGAACTATAGGTTTCCATTTCAAAATGAACTACTCACAGATGAATAGCTGATCTGTACAAGCTGGATGAGATGCCATAAGCAAATCTGGGATATTTTATTTGTGAGATCAAATGTAAATAACATACAGACATGGATGTATTGCTGTGCAGTACAGGAATTACTGGTTTATGAGAGAGAAGACAGAAACAGCTGAAGAGATTAGCATTGGAGGTGTCTCTATTTACATTAAAAAACAAACACACCTCAAGACTTGTCTGTCAGTAACGTGTTTGACCTTCTCCACATTCAGATTGCCTTAGACGAAGTCCCATGACATATCCTAGCAAGCTATAGATTCCCCTCTATGACCCAGGAAAGCCATAATGCATACTTGTGTTTAGAGATGTTCCACATTCAACCTAACACCATATTTATGAATGACTTTAATTACCCCAATATAAACTGGGAATCACACACAATCCCTAATATGCAGGCCCAAAGATTCCTAGGATTTGTAAATGCAAACATCTTGGACCAGTTAATCTGCATGTCCACTAGAGGTGCAAACATCCCTGGCCTGGTCCTCACAATCATGACAGAATGTGGTACCCTCTCTAGTGTAAGGTCCTTGCTAGTCAGGTCAGACCATAAAGCTGTCTGCTCTGACGTAAAGGTAAAACAAGGGACACCGGCTAACCCTGGAACTTTTAGGAATTATTCTAGGGCAAACTTCCAACTACTAAGTGACACACTGGCAACATTTCAAGCCTCCCCTCTCCCAAACCCTGAGAACACCGCTGCCTGTGTGGACTCATTCACAGGCTCCCTGTATAATCATATTAACAGCTGCACAGAGGCAACTGTACCTACCTGGATTAAGAACAGGATCAGCTAAAAAAAAAAGCCATCCTGGTGGAATCCAAAAGGATAAAATTCATGACAAAAATCAGGAGGTGTAATGCTCAGCAGAGTAAAAAATCCCTATTCAACCTAAACAAGCAACTCAGGGGTATAATAAAGTTCTCCAGTCCAAAGACAAATTTGAGGTAAAATCAACTCCCTAGGCCAACAACAATCATAAAGCTTTCTTCAGCTATGTCAGTAACCTCAAAGGCAATACACAGCAATGTACTGAATTCATTGTAAATGGTGCCATCTATATGGAAGATACAGCCAGCCTCCTGGCTGACACATTTAGCTCCAGTTTTATCCCCTCTCCCACCAGATGCCCCTCAGGAAAAACCCATATCTATAACTCCCCCCAACTATCAGTACGGAGCAAGTGGTCAGGGCACCCCCCCAAGAGTAAAAGCACTGCATTGATTGGTCTTGATACTATCACAGGATGCCTCCTTAATAGCATGAAATCTGAACTACTGGTATCACTAGAAACACTATTTAATCACAACTGCCTAACAAGCTTCATGCCAAATGAATGGAGGACTGTAATCGTTATTTCAATGCACAAGGGTGGGCCATCCATGGACCCAGAGAATTATCCACCCGTAAGCCTGATTAACCTGATATGCAAAGCTATGGAGAAAATAATCATGAATATCCTAAAGGACAGCATAGGTAACCTACAAACACTGGACGCAAATCAGGTCGCGTTTGTCAAGGGCAGATCTTGCCTACTTATCCTGGTAGACTTCTTTATAAAGATCACCATGCAATAGATGAGGGTAAAATGGTTTGCACTGCCTACATCAACCTGGTTAAGGAATATGACACGATACCTCACTTAAGCATTGTAGAAAAGCTCGCTAAACAAGGTATAAACCCCTACATCACCCAATGGATACCCAGCTGGCTTATAGACAGGACCCAAGATGTTAGAATACAGGAGTCTTCCTTCAAAAAAAGGCCAGTTACTAGTGGGATGTCTCAGGGCTCAGTGGTATGCCCTCTCCTGTTTGGCATCTACTCCTCTGAGGTTAAGGCTAACATCAAGGGTCTCTGGCTGACCAAGTTTGCATATGATTGCAAATTTTGTGCAGTCACTGAATCCCCCAAGATACAAATACCCTTGAAGAAGGCCTGACACAGACTATCAACTGGTACCAGAGTTATGGTCTAAAACTCAATGTCAAAAAGTGCATCATAGTATCTTTTGGAAAAAAAAAAACGTCACCCAAAACACATCTTGCAAACGGCAGCACCCCCTTTATCTTATTTTCATTCTTGGCAGGTCCCAAAACCTGTAAGTCTAGTATACAGATGGTGCTTTACTCTAGGTGTCCCAAGTTTGATTACAAGCACCTAAACCTCCCAGTGTGACTCTGCAAATCTGTATGCCACATGCAGTTAAATGTGGACTGATTCATTCCACGGTGAACCCATGATGAACCTCAAAATCTGCCTTGAAAAGTGATTGTACTTAGACATATTTAAGTGCCTGGACTGGAAAAAAAAACTGTTTTAAGTATGTAATTGTAACACAGCACTGTGATAGATAAAATTATCTCCATTGTAATAACTTAAATTCACTAAGTTCAATGTTTTAGGAAAATAAAGCTGTACATTTTGCTTTATACCTTGCTTATGCGAAATAATTAACTGCACAAAAAGGACTTCAAACATAATTTCATACACTTGGTGTATTAGATTGTCTGTACGTCCTCTCGAAAACAACTCCGTCCACCAGTGAATGGTACACGAGTAACAGGTAGTCCCATCAACCCCAGGCAGATGATGACTCCCACTCAGTTCATATTCACTGATTTTATTTATATAAACATAAGATGTATTTTTTCTTCTACTGCTGATATACACTGGAATTGATCGTTACTTCTCGCACATTACACCATATAGCCAGTCACTTGTTTTGTACTTTTGTTCTCATTTTCCTATTTAAAAATAATCACTTTTTAGCTACTCCAAACTCCTAATTTTGTGATGACCAAATGATTATAGTACAATATTGATCTTCAAAGACTGATCAGTACAAAAAGGAATTAAGCCAGAAAATTCTAATTTATACTAACAGCCTCATATTGCTGACACAGCACACATCACATATAGAAGATAGAGACATAGCTGAGGTGGGGTGAAGGGGCAGTCACCACAGGTGAAAAGTGTTAGGGGATTGGTCTTTAGTGCATACCAGCATTGAGAAATGCGGCAAACAGTTTGCTATATTGTAAAAGGAGAGAAAGAGGAGCTTTTTTTTTTTTTGATCTTCAACTTAAAATTGTGGTGGGGGGGGAGCAATCGGGGGATGGCACTGGGTACAAGAACAGCTAGCTAGCTACACCTCTGGGTTATCCCTGCAAATGTACTGATCACAAATGTATTGATCATTTTCAAATGCTGCTCTTACAGCTATAGCAATTTCTAAATGTGAAAGACTACTTCTGAGCAGGTTTATAAACAAGTCTATGTCACAGCATAAGGTCAGACACTTGCAGGTATCCCGGTCTCTGTAAGTTAAAGTTCCTGACAGATCCTCAGAAGAAAATGTACTTACCCAACTAAAGGAATGTGCCTGCATAGATCCTTGGGCATAATAATTTAATATAATTATATGTATTTTTTTTGCTGATACTACAGGATGAGTTTCAACTCTGCTGGTCTAACAGTTATCTTGTGTTTTTTATGCTTCCATAATGATTCAGAAAGTCAAAACTTGGTGAGGAATTTAACCTAAACTACACTTAAATTTCAGCATTTTTTGCAGGAGGGGCATCTCCTTCAATGCCTATGTGGAGGACAAGACCCCCTCAGACTCCTTGACATTTTATATATATATATATATACATATATATATATATATATATATATATATATATATATATATATATATATATATATATATGGATCTGTGTCAAAATAACAAATTACTACAATGTCGAGTTGCAAAATGGTGAAACAAAAACCTTGAACGTTTACATCCACAAATGTCCAGATTGTCGTAACTTTTCACTGTGAAAGGAGTCAGTTGGCTAATGTGGTGAACTCTGCCCTTTTCTCCACTGTAGTGCGATCTCAGAGTTGGTATATTTAGTTGGGGATGTGGGGGTATGGGGGCAAAGTCCCCCCTTTTCGGTGAGTTTTATTTCCTTTAGTTTGTTTAAGTTTTGTTGGCCAATTGTTTACTTACCATCGGAAAATGTAAGCTGATCTAGATGTTTGTGAATATAAACTTTCAATATTTCCATCAAGCTGTTTTGCAACTTGAAGTTATGGTAATTCTTTATTTTGACACGGATCCATATATCTAGGTATATATTAATTCAAAAGCTCCACCAATGCAGAAAGAGAAAGGAAAGTTGTGAAAACAAGGAGATTGTTGCCAGTGTACACTGAGAAACTACACTGACAATAATTTCCTATGGATAAAAAAGCAACTGAGAGGTTCAGTATCAGTGAGTTGACCTCATATGATAGATCCATGACCAATTTGCACTCACCAAGGTGTAGGGAAGCGATTTCACACACACCATATTTTGCAGTGCTGGTTTATCCGAGTGACTAACAGACCTTAATATAATAATTTTACCATACTGTCTGTAGTTGTGAACCTATTACAAAATGTATTTGGGGCTATCGATTCAGAGTATGCTTTGTTTTTGTAAATCCATTCTGAAAACTACTGTTTTCCCATTGTCCACCAAAATCATATAAAATTTTAAAATTGGTACTAAATAAAAAACAAAGGAATTCATAGAATCTGACATCCTTGATTATGTTACTCTTTCAAGAAAACTTGAATTTCTTTTGCCAATTTTTTTAACTTAGTAATCTGGTTTTAAAATTTGCTTTTAATCTCTTACAGACACACAGAAATCTGCTTTTGATCTGTTTGTATAAACTATAAAAATTACAAACCGAATAACTCTGCTCACGGGTAACCAAAGTAATAATCGCCAACAAAATGCACATGATTTCAGCTAATGAAAATGAATCTTCATTATTTTAGTAAACATAAATCAGTGCCTTTGTCCACAATGAAAAGTTTGGTGCAAACCCACATGACGTTTTAGCAGCCTTCTAACTTACACACCCCTCCAAGCAAATATCCCACTAATTGTGATGCACATGTTATAAGGGGACACAATTGAGCTGGGTTGCATGGCTAGTCTTATAAATATCCTGGTGATTGTTACCTAGTATATATTATAAACTTAGATTCTGCCACCATGCTGTGTACGGTAACTATAAACACGATGCGTAATGTCATGTTTCACAGTTCTGAGGCTGGAGTTCATGCAAGCTGTAAGGATATATTATAGTTTGATTTATATATGGTCATTCTGTTTATTGCAGCTTTAAATTACAAGAGACATAAATGAGTCAGAGATACAACATGTTGTTACATGACCATCATTTCTAAATACAAATGTGCATTTCTTCTTTTCTTTCTTTCTGAGATGTCTTCATGTTAAAAAAATGACATCATCAGATGGTATTACAGATAACAGTGTTAGCGTACTATTTATTTAATGTATAACTTTTATTTTTATTTTTGGTATATAAATTTGGTATATAAATAGTATTATATGGGAATAATAAAAA